>NC_134689.1:37568069-37762814 GCF_050947455.1 Rhinoderma darwinii | reverse complement strand
CCCATTTTTATAACCAGCCAGATACAACACAGCAGCAGCAGCCTAGCATTACAAGGGTGGGAAGGTCCACTGTTTTTGGCCCTTCCCAGCCTCATAATACCAGCCTGCGGCCGCCCCAGTACCCGACCATCACAACAGATGGTCGGGTACTGGATCGTACCCAGCTCTTCCCGGCACCCCTGGTGGTGGTGGGTACCGGGGTAATAATGGTGTTTAGTGTTAGCCTCTGTACCGGCTAACACTAAGCCTCCCCTTAGTAATGGACCTTGTCACTCAGACCGCGGCCATTACTAAAGTGATAGTAATAAAACTTGAAAAGAAAAGACAAAGATATAGATAAAATATTTTATTGAAATAAAGCACCCCCAACACAACCCTCATTAACCATTTTATTGATGAAAAAAAAAGCGTCATCTAAGTAGTCCTCGAAACCGACGTAGTCCAAACACCAAACCTGTAAAAAATCAAAAATATAAAAAAAATAATGAAATAAAACATGTCGTAGGCTTACTTTCACTTTCATGTGTGATACTGACTGTTATACCATGTATAGAAGCCTGCGGCAAAGTTGGCTTAGATACAGGGTGCCAGCAGACAGTATCATACATGGCCATACAGACATATATACAAACAAACATACATGCACGTAGACACATACATGCACGTAGACACATACATACATACATACATGCACGTAGACACATACATACATACATACATGGACACATACATGCACGTAGACACATACATACATACATACATGCACGTAGACACATACATACATACATACATGCACGTAGACACATACATACATACATGACTACATACATACATACATACATGCACGTAGACACATACATACATACATGACTACATACATACATACATACATGACTACATACATACATACATACATGACTACATACATACATACATACATGACTACATACATACATACATACATGACTACATACATACATACATACATGACTACATACATACATGACTACATACATACATGACTACATACATACATGACTACATACATACATGACTACATACATACATGACTACATACATACATGACTACATACATACATGACTACATACATACATACATGACTACATACATACATGACTACATACATACATACATACATGACTACATACATACATACAAGCAAACACATACAAGCAAACATACATACATACAAGCAAACATACATGCACATATACACATACATGCACATATACACATACAAACATGCAAACATACATACATACAAGCAAACATACATACAAGCAAGCAAACATACATACAAGCAAACATACATACATACAAGCAAACATACATACAAGCAAACATACATACATACAAGCAAACATACATACAAGCAAACATACATACATGCAAACATACATACATGCAAACATACATACATGCAAACATACATACATGCAAACATACATACATGCAAACATACATACATGCAAACATACATACATGCAAACATACATACATGCAAACATACATACATGCAAACATACATACATGCAAACATACATACCTGCAAGCATACATACATACATACATACATACATACATACATACAAGCAAAAATACATGCACATATACACATACATGCACATATACACATACACATACAAATATGCAAACATACATACAAGCAAACATACATACAAGCAAACATACATACATGCACATATACACATACATGCACATATACACATACAAACATGACAACATACATACAAGAAAACATATACATACATACATACATACATACATACCAACATACATACAAAAATAAACTCACCTAAGACGTTCCCACGAAGAGCAGAACGGTCCCGTCACTTTTCTTCTCCCATTCACAATAACAGAGCGGTGGGCGCAGATGAAGTAATCACGTGGGCCTGATATGATTACGTCATCTGCGCCACAACGCATTGTTACTATGAATGCGAGCGGCGCCAAGAAGAAGGAAGATGGCAAGTGACGGGACCGTTCAGAGCGCCGTTAGAACGTCTTAGGTGATTATTATTTTATATATTTTTAGTTGTTCGCCGGGTGCTGATGCAGCACCGATGCGGCGGGTACAAAAATGTAGTGACAGGGTGGGGGAGGGAAAAGTGGCTTGCCGAAACGGGGTGAATGTAGTGTAGTGTAGTGTACAGTACATTCACGGTAAGTTCGTCTCAATCGGGCTTACCATGCCCGCTTGAGACGAACATTCTCCCGATGTTGCTAGAACTACAGTATCTAGCAACATCGGGAGCGCGCACACTGCAGAGCGGAGCGGCTTGATTGACATCGAGCCGCTCACGCCCCTTTTTAGAAAAGATAGCAAGTGCTGGTTGAGTTATCAAGTGTAAAAAAAAGGCACTTAGGAAATGAATTTTAAATTTTTTTTAACACCAAATGTTTTAAAATTCATTTCCTGCTTAGAATGTATAAAAAAAAAAATTTGAGTCAACTTGGGACAACCCCTTTAACTTGCGCTTCCCTTTTTGTCTGTGGATTTAACCTTACCCAAAACCCACGGCAAGTCCTCCTTCACAAAACTATTGAGGATGTGCCCCAAGCCAAGCAGAATTTTTTATATTTTTTTTAAAGGCCCTGTTCAGTTTTCTGCCACGTTTTTTGACATGGAAACCACGTCTGAAAACGCATAAAAAAACTGACAAAAATGTCTCCCATTGATTTTTCTTCCCGCGAGCGGAAAAACAGTCTCGTGGGGAGAATAAGCGACATGCCCTATCTTCGGGTGTTTACGTCTCCAACCTCCCATTGATAACGGGAGGCAGAGAAAGTGTTTTTTCCCCATGGCACTCAATTAAAAATGCGGCAGACGGATCAAAATCTGCCTCAAAATTCCAGATGGAAAAAACGGCGCACAGCAGGTCTAACTTTGCAATCCAATAAACGCATTATTATTAAACGCTTTATTAATGGCCACTTTGACACTAATAGGAGGACAAACCCAAAGCGCTTCAAGTCTGTGACTTTTCCTCTGTCAAAATATACCAGCGCAGTGCCTTTCTTAAAAGGGGTTTTTCCAACAATTTAAAAAGATAAATTATATATCCATCCTCATGCACATGAGCGTATTACAGCTCTGTACATCCGGAGCGGTAACACTGCCCATAGACCTATGCGCCTCCAATTTCACACAGTTTTGTTTGTCTTCCTGTCAAATTGCACCATGCGTCTATATTTCCATAATCTGGCACCAGATTTAGTGCCTATGGCTCTGTAGTACAGAGTCGCAGGTATTCACTGTGCATGAGGCCCAAGTTGTACAAAGCTGAATATGAGTCACACATATGACACCTTTTCAAATGCCCTGCCAGGCCTGGTTTACTAGACCACAGAGATGACATCAGCGCTGAGGCCAGTGCTTGGTTGTCACATAAGTACAGCATGTCATCGCTGCGGCCTAGTACAAAAAAAACATCAGGGAATGTGAAGATGTAAGTACGTGCCCAACTGTTATTTTAGGCGATATGTGCTTATACTGAGGTATTTAATACTGTAAGGATACTGCTTTTAGAATGAGGTGGATCAAAGGATTGACTCGGGTCCTGCTTCCAGTAGACAGCTGCGTTTTCCAGGGAAAGGCGCGGCCAGCCAGGCATTTCCACTACAGGCTAAATGTAGTATTACTAGTACTACAAGGACTGCTAGAGTCCACCAGAGTCACGTGTTCTGTTTAAAGGAGTGTCGAGCAAGTACCCCCTCTATGATGTCCGTATGCCCTAAAAGGGCATATGGACAGGGGATGTCATGGGACGACCCCTTTAACGACAGGGACCCCATTAAAAAAAATTACCAATTGAAAGCAGCCATCCTGCCATGCTCTACTCCATAACAGAAACATTATTGTAAGATTTTACTTCACAAAGCATGCCGATATGACTTCTGTTTTATGTATTGTAGATAAAAGACGACAACGAGGAACTTCATCCATGAAATAAAGAGCAGACGGAAAAGCAGAATCTCTGCAGTGTGTCGTGTTCAGACCTTTTATTCCTGTCACATGGAGAATATGGTTTCTTATATTTGTAATAAAGTTATGTCCAGAACCAGCAATGGATGTATTCCTCTCGTTGGATGAAGCACAGTCTTATAAGTGATGGTTTCCGCTTCAGTTACCGTCCATACAGGCGCTTGTCATATTTCTACAGATATATAGTGTGAGGGAGATTCATGGTTTGCTGTTTACAACAGACTCCAGGGCTTTGGCTACTTGGTCAGCAGATTCATTATGAATGGGGATGCTCACTTCTCTTCCAAAATCTAAAAGCAGATATGAAGAATTACTAAAGCCTTAACATGAATACAATTCAGATATAGTCCCAACAATTATAAACAGAACACATAGGGGTATTATTTGTAATTGTCACAATGCTGGCACTTCACTTAGGCAAAGCTTAATGGTTAGGGTATGTTCACACGCAGTGTTTTCAGGCATATTTCAGGACGTTTACGCCTCGAAAAACACGGCAGCTGAACGCCTACAAACATCTGCCCATTGAAATTAATTGGAAAAACAGCATTTAGTTTATACGGGGCGTCTTTTTACGCCGCTGTTTTAAAAAAAAAAAAACGGAGTGTAAAAAGATGCTTCATAAAAAGTAGTAGCATGTCACTTCTTGAGGCGTTTTTTGGAGCTGATTTTCCATTGAAAAACGCCTCAAAAAAGCATAAAATTAAGGCCCTGTTCACATGGTTTTTTGACACGGAAACAGCTCCGCAAAACTAGTCAAAAACCGCCTGAAAATGCCTCCCATTGATTTCAATAGGAGACGGAGAAAGCGCATTTCGTGGCGTTTTATGCCCCCGGCGCTCAATGGCAGCCGGCGAAATATGCAGCGAAAATCAGCGTGCAGGGAGAGGAAAATCTGCCTCAAACTTCCAAACTGCAAAAAAACTCAATTTATGCTTATGAATCGCTGCTTTTCTGTTGCAGGTGTTCCCCATTGAATTCATTGGGGCGGTATAACCCGCAACAAATGGCAAATGTTGCACTTCTCGGGGCGGAAAAGCAGATTCCGCCGAGAAAAACACAACTCAGAAATAAAAAAAAGTTTTTTGTTTAAAAATTAATAAAAAGGTTTAGGCTAAATTCACACGCTGTAGAATTTGGTGCAGAAAATCTGCATCAAAACCTCAGGTAGTGCCGCAGGTAAAATCGGAACCAGATAGTGCGGTTTTGATGCGTTTTTAGGTGCAGTCTTTACATTTTGATGCGGAAATAGGTGCGTTTAACACAAGATAAATTGACAAGCTGCGGATTTTAAAATACGCACCGTAGGTGAATTTACGTGCAGAAGAAAAAAAAAATGCAACGTGTAGATGAGATTTCTTGAAATCTCACTTACTGTGCCGGTACCATGTTATGTTGCGAATTTGCCGCTCGAAAATCTACACGTAATAACCATCGTGTGCATTCGGCCTAATACCCCGTTGTCATAGCAACGGGTTATTTTGCTCTCCGTTCAGGCTGGCCTCCTGGGTGACATTTCATCCCAGGAGGCGGGTCTGGATGAGAACACAAAGCGTCACCATGACAACAGGTAAAGTATGCACTTTTTTTTTTTTTTTTTTGCCTATCATCAACCACTGTTCTCCGCAGCAGAGATTACGCCCGAAAAACGTTTTTCGACCGGAATTCCGTGCGGATTCCAGGACAGATATGCGGTGCACTTTTATGCAGTGTTTCTACCAATTTGTAGGGCGCTGTGCCTGGTAAACACTGACGAGGCTGTGGCTACAAACGCAGTTGCCCCTACAGTGCCGGGAGTCGGACCCCCACCGATCTGATATTATGGCCTATCCTAAGGACGGGCCATCAATAATAAAAAAAAAAAAGTCCAGACAACACCTTTGAGGCAATTACATGGATTTTTAGGTATTTCCTAAAGGAGTTTGAGCAAAAGGACTATGGCCGGAGGTCACCATCCAAAATCTCCATGCCATTTACTACACAAGTGCAGGAGGCACATATTGCGGACGTGCTACCAACATTTCCACCTCATGCATTTCGCATGGGGAACAGGACTGCAGGGGGCGCTGTACTTTCCATGTACTCACCATATCTCGCCCACAGTTTGGGTTGAACTTCAGAACACTCTCTAATCAGTATGGGAAATTCTGGATTAGCCTTTTTGAGTGCAACATAATTCTGCTCAATGAAATCTCTGGGGAAAAAAAACAAAAACAACCGGTTCAGCTTTATCCCGCCAAAAAGTTTTAAAGTTATTTTCAAGCGACTGCTACAAAACCCCCCAAACAAAATGAGAACAATTTCACCAAATTCAGAGTTTAGGATTTCAGAGAAAATAGGGCCCTCCCCCATTATAACATTTCCGAATATGCACTTACCCAAAACGTTTATACCCAAATACCAGCGCACAGTAATATTTGCACAGCGCCGCCGCACTACAAGCATTTCGCCACCTTACCAGGCCACGGCGTCCGAACGATAAAATATCACGATCTGATTATGGGGGTCAGCGAACCAATCCCCAGAACTGATGAAGAGCAGCACTGGGTCAAGAACCCCCTCTGGATTTCTTTGCTGAACAACCCCACACGGCTATGTTTTACATAATAATAGTTTTACTGCCAGAGATCTTCAGATATTCCCATATAGCGCTCAAATAATATATAGTAACCAAACAATCCAATGACCACACACAGTCACACATTGCTACGTGGTTTTAATCTAGGGTGCTGAAGAGGTTAATCCCTGGTATTCTAGAGTGGCCAAGGGATTCATTGTAAAGTCCCGGGAGTCCCTAGAAAACAAGTTCTGTAACAACCACAATCCCAGCAAGTCTCAGTGACATTGCCAGGAAGGTGACCTTAGTAGTCACGCACTAAAGGTTACAACACAGTCTCGTATCTCCCGCCTGTCTGTCTTCCTCCTCACCTGACCCCCTGACTGCCCGCCGACTTCTGACACAGGTGAATCCTGATTTCCCTCACATTCTTGCTCAGCTTTGATCCGATGTTTCTCACTATGGTAGCCGCCATCTTCCCTAAAGCAACGCGAACCCCTACCGCCAATCACAGCCATCTAAAACTAATGAGTGATAGCTCTCTTAACCAATGAACGTTCATCCGTCTTCTGCTCCATCTGACAATGTTTCATCCAATAAAAGCGTGCTTCCGGGTCACATGTTTGTGGGCGGTAAACGTTAGTAAACAGGGGGCCTGTGGGTAAATGTAAAGTATTTCCTGTTTCCGCTTGGTGTATATGCGGCCGTGAAGATGCCTGAAAGAGAAAGTAAGTCGTAAACGTTGCGTAGAATTAAAATGATATCGTCCATGCCGCATGTTATATATACGGTAGTATTGTCTAGCGAATGTAGTTACCCCCGGTGGACCATGCAGAGAGCGCTCTGCTTCATCTATTATAGTGCTATGGGGGTTAATGTAGTTACAGCAGGAGTCCCGGTCAGTACATCGCTGCTAGTCATTTGCAGGATTAGTCTAATATAATGGCGCCCAGTTATGGAATTACAGGTCCCCTAATAGCCTCTTGCTTTATATAATGATATGAGTATGTGCTGCAGACAGGTGCCAGAGACCGTTCAGTTATCAACCAATGTTCCTTTTTCTGATATAAGTTGTAACGGTCATTATATAATGTTAATTATGATCATTTTTATTATCGGTCAGCTGACGTTTTCCTCCGCATTATGTTTCTGTGTGATCCATTGACTTTAATGGGATGCTATTGCATGCCGGCTTCCCTGCTGGGAACTTGACGTGGACACCCCTGTTCTCAGGTGTTGGGGGTCTCGGAGGATAGACCCCCAGAGATCAGATGTTTGTGGCGTCTCAAATTGGTATATGGTAGAAGTCTGGTGGGAAAACCCCTAGAAACTTATTGGCAAGAACGTAAAGGTGTTTATCGGTTTTATGTAAGTAAAACGTAATCGCTGTAAACATGAAAGTTCTACATTTTTCTAATCTTCTTTGTTCCAGTTTCTCCCCATTTTCAAGATGTTTTTGCTATTCGTGAATGAGAACGCTTGTTTATATTTAGAGGTAGTGAACTTGTACATACCTAAGGCCTCGTTCACACCTGCGTTTCCCCCATTTCATTGCTTTGCTTCATCAGAGGAGCAGAACAAGGGAAAAACCGGAAAGCACTGGTTCTGTTGCACCATCATGGGTGACGGAACCCATTGAATGGTTTCCGTCGGGGTGTACGTGGTTTTACCGGAAACAGCGCAGGATGCTACACTATTGTTTCCGGTAATTTTTGTCAGCTCTGCGACGGAGCCTCCAATGCATATGTGAACGACGTCTAATCCTGCTCTCCGCTGAGAAGTAGATACAACTGTATCCCGTCCGGCCTGGGTTTACACGTTGTAGAAAACGATCCATGAGATGTTACACACGCTGCTTATCTGTGTTTTGCTCGCAGAGCCTTTCAATTGTATCCCCCTTCTCAGCATAGAGCAGAACTCGGTATGTACAGGTTTGCAGTCTCTGAATGTAAACAAGTGTTGTCATTCACTTAAAGCAAACACATCTTGAAAATGGTGAGGCATTGAAACAGAAAATATATTAAAGTTTTAGAACTTTTCATATATAGTGATTAACCCAAAACCAGAAAACCCCCTGAGGCCATGTACACACGGCACAGATTTGCCGAAGACTAATCTGCCAAGGATTTTTCAGAAAATCTGCAGCAGAAATCCAAGGCTGAAACTCTAATTTCCACTGTGGATCGGCCAACGGATCTTTCACACATCTTTTTTAGCATGTCAATATTTGTGCAACTTTTCTGCCATGTTTGTCAAATATCAGTCACCCCCACCGTTTTGTTGTTGGAACATGGGAATCTTGTAACCAGAACCAATGGATAAGTTTTGAATGCTTTGAGAAATTTACCTGTGTGGTGGATTTGGGGGAGAGTTAGCAGATCTGCAGGACCCCTCAGCAGCAAAGGCATAGTTGTCTCTGTAAATGTGACAGGTAACTTATAATGTTCTCTTCTCACTTGTGGTTTAGTTAATTGTAGTCCTTGGTTTAAAGTGGACCTGTACTTTTATAAAACTTTTGACATGTCTTTGTGATATGTCAGAAATTTTGATTGGTGGGGGCTGAGCACTGAGACCCCCAGTGATTGCTAAAATTAAGCGGCATTAGCACTTAGGCGAGCGATGTACCGCTTCATTCCTTATCGGCTCTGCCCGGCTTTACTAGTAAAGCCGAACGAGTGGTTTACGGGCTCAATAGAAAGTCTGAGTCCTTACACCGCTCGCACTGATTTCCGAGGAAAGCAGAGCTGATCAGAAACTAAGCAGCACAGCCTTTACCACTTTGTTTTATCCAACGATGGGGGTCTCAGTGCTCGGACCCTCACTGATCAAAACTTCTGACACGTCACTAAGACAGGTCAAAAGTTTGATAAAAGTATAGGTCCACTTTAATGGAAATGCTCTTAAAGAGGCTCTGTCACCAGATTTTGCAGCCCCTATCTGCTATTGCAGCAGATCGGCGCTGCAATGTAGATTACAGTAACGTTTTTATTTTTAAAAAACGAGCATTTTTGGCCAAGTTATGCCCATTTTCGTATTTATGCAAATGAGGCTTGCAAAAGTACAACTGGGCGTGTTGAAAAGTAAAAGTACAACTGGGCGTGTATTATGTGCGTACATCGGGGCGTGTTTACTACTATTACTAGCTGGGCGTTGTGTATAGAAGTATCATCCACTTCTCTTCACAACGCCCAGCTTCTGGCAGTGCAGCACTGTGACGTCACTCACAGGTCCTGCATCGTGTCGGCACCAGAGGCTACACTTGATTCTGCAGCAGCATCAGCATTTGCAGGTAAGTAGCTACATCGACTTACCTGCAAACGCCGATGCTGCTGCAGAATCATCTGTAGCCTCTGGTGCCGACACGATGCAGGACCTGTGAGTGACGTCACAGTGCTGCACTGCCAGAAGCTGGGCGTTGTGAAGAGAAGTGGATGACACATCTATACACAACGCCCAGCTAGTAATAGTAGTAAACACGCCCCGATGTACGCACCTAATACACGCCCAGTTGTACTTTTACTTTTCAACACGCCCAGTTGTACTTTTGCAAGCCTCATTTGCATAAATACGAAAATGGTCATAACTTGGCCAAAAATGCTCGTTTTTTAAAAATAAAAACGTTACTGTAATCTACATTGCAGCGCCTGTCTGCTGCAATAGCAGATAGGGGTTGCAAAATGTGGTGACAGAGCCTCTTTAATGAAAAAATAATATAAGCCAAATACTCTTTATTGCTAATAAATGTTTATAACAAGGAGAGTTAAATTTCACACAAAGTTCTTACACACATTGGTGGATTACGGGTGTCACAACAATAAAATCTTTGGGTTTGCATATATACGACTCGGGGTATGTTCACACGGCCTATTTTCAGCCATTTTTCGGGCCGTAAACGCCCCGGAAAACGGCTGAAAATACGGAAGCTGAACGCCTCCAAACATCTGCCCATTGATTTCAATGGGAAAAACGGCATTCCATTCCGACGGGGCGTTTTTTACACGGCCGTTTTTAAAATCGGTGCGTAAAAAAACGCCCCGTAAAAAAAGTGCATGTCACTTCTTGCGCCGTTTCTGGTGTTGTTTTTCATTATCTCAAACGGCCGTAAAAAAACACATCAATATATCAGTATCCCTTGAAAATGGCTCCCATATTTTACAGCCGTTTTTAGTCTAGCGTGTGAACATAGCCTCACAGTGCTGAACTTTTTCACCAGTGTATATGCCAGAAGCTTTTCCCGGGGTACATGTCAAACGAAGGCTAAAATCATGATGTGAACAGAGCCTTAGAGAAAGTAAATAACAATAAAAACAGTATTTAGGTTGTGACTTTTTTTAGACCTCAGCCAGACAGTGGATCCCGGCTGTACGGATCCCGGCTGTACGGATCCCGGCTGTACGGATCCCGGCTGTACAGACCAGGGGGGAGCAGTGTTCAGTTTAATCTGCACACCTGAGTAGCCCTGCTTCTTCCAGACTAACTCTGTCCCTCTGCTGCAGCAGCACGTAAGGGTACTTTGAGTTCCAAGACCTGCTAGGTGCTGCCACAGCAGAGGAAAGACGTTCTTCGTCCACTGACTGAATGATTGACTTATGCCTCCAAATGAACAGAGTTCAGGGAGTGAAGGTGTCAGGAGAGAGGGGAGGTATTTAATGGTATTCCATTTCTCTTGTGTATTTAAACCTTGTGCAATTACCGCAGTTGGGCCTCATCGTGCACAGGAACCCCATTACTACTAAAAGTAGTTACAGTTCTATTTTTTTTTTTTTTTTTTTTTAAATTTCCCTCATATGTTTTTTTTTTCAATAAAAATAATTTCGCTTTGGTCCAACTGACTCCCAAAACTTGAAATCTCCATTCTCGGCTAGATAGCAGGAGGAGTATGTGCAGTCCCTGTCCATAAAAATGAATAGCAGCACCATATTCGTGTGTTTCCTTATATATATATATAAATTTTCTTGTTATGGTAATGACTCACATATAAATATTTTTATTTTTTTTTCTATTCCAGGTGAGTTGTTTTCCAATCCTCTGGCCCCAGATGGCCATGAGGTGGAAGATCTGCATTCATTCCAGTAAGTAACATACATTTGTACAATGCTTAATTTTTATTAAATGGCACTATATGAGAAAATGAAAAAAAATTGGATAGGGAGGGGTGCGGTTCACTATTTACTAACCTGCAGACCGTAAAAGAGGGAGCAGGTGGAATGGAGTGACACATAAATGCAGGACCAAACTACACACCATGAGAAAAGATAGATCTGCACAAAAACTGTAGTGACAAAATGGTAGGATCTGTTTAATCATATCTATTTGCATTAAGTTGTTAGATTTTTATGTTTTTTTATTTTAGATACATTAGTCCAAAAGTTGCGGTTCCTTTCAGCCCGTGTTTCAGACCAGTGATCTTTAGGCTCTATTCACACGACATGGTCAGAGTGTCGCCCGATTAAAAGCGTCAGTTTTTCTTGGCCGTTCTGCTTCCGTTCTAGGCCGTGTTTACGTTTTTAATGTCCGATTTTGACCCGTTTTGAATCAGTTTTTTTTCTTTCCGTTTTAAAAATGGATGCATTTGATGAGACACACTGCCCCCTGTGGCTGATGCCACACGCTGCCCCCCTGATATAGCAAAATGGCAAAACTTCTCCTCACATGCACTCTGTGCTGTGGAGGAGGAGGGAGAGTTCAATTCGTGGTTTTCTGTGGAGAGGTCCTGCTTGTAGGGATTCTTTAGTGCAATTCTCCCTGGAAAAAAGTATGCAAAATTACTGTCCTCCAGACGGAAGAGAACATCTTACTAGACAAACTGCTTTCTTCCCTTCAGGGTACGTTCACACACACAGCGTAAACACTGCAGTATTTCTGTCTGGATTTTCTGTGCAGAAATTCTGCATCGTTTCCTCAAGAGAAATTTACACGTTGTAGATTGAGAATCTGCACCCCAAGTAAATTTCAACACTTCTTTTCTTCAGCGCGTGGATGAGATTTGTTAAAGTCTCATCGACTTTGCTGCTACTGTAATACGCGGCGGAATTTCCGCAATGAAAGTATTTACTGAAATTGTTATTTACTTGGCACACCATGAAATGGACGTACTTGGAAAGAAACAATCATTAATCTAATATGTCCAATATACATAGACATGTAATTTAGAGGGTAAGATGGAATCTTGTCAATTGTTACCAGTTTGGCTTTGTGCAGCGCTAATTCCATTATTTGATAAAAACGTACATATTATTCAAAATTGTTTATAGGTCAAAGCTGACAAATGAAGACTTCCGTAAACTTCTTATGACCCCACGTTCAACACCTTCTTCTGCACCACCTACAAAATCCCGTCATCATGAGTAAGTACATCTAGGAGTCCCTGACATCAAACAAGATTTGTTATAATTGGAACAAAATGCTGTTTTTAAACACCATCCTAATTCCAACTTGTACTTTCCAGAATGCCACGTGAATATAATGAGGATGAAGATCCAGCTGCCAGAAGAAGGAAGAAAAAAAGGTAACTTGAGAGCTGCATCATGCTTGTATTGTATTTCATAAGGCAAAGATACCTTGCATGTAAGTGTGCATTCTATTTCATTATTGCACTTCAGGTAAATGTTCATTATTATGTATTTAGGGCTTAATTTTTATTTATTTTTTGTTTACAGCTACTATGCAAAGTTACGACAGCAAGAAATTGAACGTGAAAGAGAACTTGCTGAGAAATATAGAGACCGAGCCAAAGAGCGACGAGATGGCGTCAACAAGGACTACGAAGAAACTGAACTCATTAGCACAACAGCAAATTATCGAGCAGTGGGACCTACAGCTGAGGCGTAAGAGTTTTAATATTGTATATTTTTAGTATAGAAATATTTTTCTTGGTTACATTTAGGGATGCACGATGCATCGAAACTTCGATACTCTGCATCCCTAAACGGTTCGATACCGCTATTTCCTGTATTTCGATACTTCGCCGCACAGCTCAGTATAGTAATACATGAATGTATGAGAGCGGGGCTGCAGCTGTGTGATACAGCGATTGCTCCACTCCGGAGTCCTGATAACAAGTGCTGTGGGGTCAGGATGATGTGATGCGGCCGCCGCTGCACTAATGAGCTGCGGCACTGAAGACAGAACATGGCAGGCGCACTACAAAACACCCCCATGTTCTGTCTTCAGTGCCTAAACCGCCGCTCATTAGTGCAGCGCCGGCCGCATCACCTCATGCTGACCGCGCGCGCACTTCCTGTCAGGAGCGGGGCAATGGCTGTATTACACTTCCACAGCCCTGCTCTATAACGGCGGAAATCAGAGAAACCTCTCATCTCCGCCGCTATTCCCCTGAATGCTGCGATCACAGCTGACTGCAGCATTCAGGGGAAAATGAGAAGGGGGGATGCCCCTGGATCGCGTCACAGGGAATTCCTGTGACGCGATCGAGGGCCATACCATATATGGGCATACAGCCCAGGGTCTATTGACGGACCCCAGGGCTGTCCTACCATATTTCTTGTTGTTAGGGCATACTGAGGTATGTCCTAACAACTGCCTGTACTATCCGTCCACATGCTAATGTACTGGCACATATCTGATATGTCAGTACATTAAAGTTTAAAAACAAAGTATTGTTAAATTTAAAAAAAATACACATTCACCTTTTTTACAGTAAACATTAAAATAAGTCAATATATAAAATATACACATTCGGTATTGGCGCGGCCGTAATAACCTGCACAACAATTTTTTTTGCATCATTTATGATGTGTATGCTGTAAAAAAAAAATGAAATAAACACGGCTTTCTATCACTTATCAATGTGAGGCGCGAGGTGCGATGAATTTAACCTCCATGTTCCTCACATTAATAGTAATTAACCCCATCATGTACCTCACACATTAACCCATTATGACTGAGAAACTGGATGGGATTAATTACTATTAATGTGAGGCGCGTTCAAAATTCATCACACGTCGCGCCTCACATCAGAAAACGGAAGACATTTTTTTTTTTATTACTGTTGGCAAAGTATCGTAATCGCAATACTAAACGAAGTATCGGTATCGAAGTCCAAATTCTGGTATCGTGACATCCCTACTTACATTAGGAACAACAAACAGTGGGTATATGGTGTTGCCACTAGGAGGCTTGACACTAAGAATTCAATTGTAGCCCCTCCGACGGTATAAACCCCACCTACAGACGACATTGAACTAATACAGTCTTAGCTTAGTGTCTTTACATTATTTTTTTTTATTGAAGTAAATTATATATTTTTTTTTTCTATTTTAATTGAGAAACATGGTTTTCCTGTTGTCCCCTCCAAGGCGGGCGCACTGTGTCCTTTCTATTGCGCCATTGTTCCCCTCCCTATGAAGACAAGAGGTACAACATTGTCAGCTCCTCTGTCACCGCCAGCCTAAGGTGCAGCTCTTCTACTTTGCTCCCACCAGTATCTCCCCTCACCGAGGGCGACTCGCTGACGGGGTGCTCCAGCCCAAGGAAGAGCGTGAGTCCGAGACACTCCCTAACACTTGTTAAACTCAGCTCACTTATACACTTGTTTTTAGGCCTTCGTGTCCTATTTACTTTAATGGCTGCCATTTACAGCCAAGCTGTATCCGACGGCACAAGCTTGCAGGCGCTCCCTGTTTTTTTCACTTTAAATGGACACCATTTTCTGCCAGCTCTAGCCGGCGGCGTTATTTTGTGGTGCTGGAGTATTTTTGTTAGGCAAGGGGTGGGTCTTCAGCATGTTCAATAGTACTCCGCTCTCTTCAGGGGGAAAACAGTAAAAAAAAAAAAAGCTGGATTGAATGATTGTGTACTCATGACCGCCAACGTCTAATCGCTGCGTTTCGGTGATGTGGCCTATGCCTACCTCTCTGTCGGTCCTTCATTCGGGCAGACACGTCAATGGACACAGGACCTCCTGACAGAGTCTTGCTGCCTTTGCCTCTAGGACAGCACAAACTGTCCAGAAACCAGGTAGGCCTCCTTTTTTTTGTTTTAATTGTTTTTTTTAATTTATTTTCCACACTACAGGTGCCTTTTCCTTTAGACTCAGAGTGTTTTCCCTACAGTAGGAGTTATTTTCCTAGCAGACCTAGGTAACTAGGCAGCCATTACCTGCTTACTTAAGGAATAATTGTGCTGCAGTGCAGTACCTGAGTGTACCCACTAGTCATCTCACCACCCGTCTTTCCAGAATGAGTACGATGAGCAGTTCTACTGCAATGTCTTACCCTAGGGGAGAGCCTTCCTGCCAGGCAACCGTCACTGTTAGTTATGCTTTCTCTAAATGCAGCACTAAATTTTCATGTGGTCAACCTACTTCCTTTTGGGATGTATGCCAGACTCCTGGTCAAGCATCTCTGACCCCTGCCATCCCCAGCGTTACCCATGCCTGGTATTGAGGGCACTGAACCGGATTGGGCTCATTCTCTTTGTAGGACCGTTGGTGACCTCGCTAACATCCAGTCAATGATGTGCATCTTGGTTCGGCTTTCTGTTCAGTCACTTTAGACTCTCCGTCCACATCTTCCTCACGTGGCAGACTCCAAAAGCGGGCCAGGTTTACTCGACTAACTTTGCTTTCACCTGTCTCTTCTGCCTTACCTCCTCCCCCGGAGGTATGGTCCTTTGCTTCCTCCCCGCCCCTATTCCTACTTTGATTCTGATTTGGATGACAAAAAATCCTCAAACCTCTCCACTTCTGTTGAAGCTCTTAAAGAGGCTCTGTCACCAGATTATAAGTGCCCTATCTCCTACATAATCTGATTGGTGCTGTAATGCAGAGAACAGCAGTGGTTTTTATTTTGAAAAACGATAATTTTTGACAGTTATGAACAATTTTAGATTTATGCTAATTAGTTTCTTAATAGACAACTGGGCGTGTTTTTACTTTTTACCAACTGGGCGTTGTGAAGAGAAGTGTATGACGCTGACAAATCAGTATAATACACTTCTCATTGTTCCAGCCCAGCGTGATTGTGCAGTGAAAGAAGCTGGGCTGGAACAATGAGAAGTGTATGACGCTGATTGGTCAGCGTCGTACACTTCTCTTCATAACGCCCAGTTGAAAAAAGTAAAAACACGCCCAGTTGTCTAATAAGAAACTAATTAGCATAAATCTAAAATTGTTCATAACTTGGTAAAAAATGATCGTTTTTCAAAATAAAAACCACTGTTATCTGCATTACAGCGCCGATAACATTATGTAGGAGATAGGGGACTTATAATCTGGTGACAGAGCCTCTTTAAGTCTGCCCATGACACATTACAGGTCACGTGACACAGTACCTTCAATTGGTTTGTTTTCCTTCCTTCACCCTCAACGGTCCCAGAAAGTTTTTCCTACACTTTCTGAACTCGAGGGAGTGGTTTCTAAGGAATAGAAACATCCAGACAAGTTTTCTCACTAGCCAGTTGGATGTTATGTATCTTTTTCTGGAAGGGGTCTCTTTCAAATGGGATAAGTCACCAGCGGTGGACCCTCCAGTCTCCCGCCTGACCAAGACTACTACTTTAGCCATGGCAGCTGCAACTTTGTTCCAAGACCCTGTGGATTCCTGTGTGGAGCCTTTTTGCTAAATCCAACTCTGAGACTACTGGCTATGCCCTACGTCCTATTTTCACTTCAACCTGGGTCAGCAGATTCGTCATGGTCTCCTCTCCAGGGCTACTTGGGAAAGATCAGCCAATTCCTCCTATCACCTATCTAATGTATCCAAATATTTGTGCGAGGCATCTTTGACGCTACTAGTCTGGTGGCTCGTGCTTCAGCTTCTACCATTGCTAGACTCAGAACGGCCTGGCTCAAATGTTGGTCTGTGGATATGGCTTCCAAGCAGTCTCTGACAGCACTTAATTTTTCAGGTTCCCTTCTCTTTGGGACCCGACTGGATGAAATAATCTGTGATGCCATGACTTGAAACAGTCAAACGGCTGCCCCTTGCAAGTAGACCGGTCCCTGTTTTTGGTCTTTTCATGGGTTCTCCAGCACTCAGTCTTCCTTCCAGACTGCCATCTTGCCAGGACCCTAAAGCCAAGACTTTCTTCAAGGTCCCTCCCTCCTAGTGTCCTCACCCTCTGACCGCCAAAGCAGGGGCTGGCAAACTTGGCTCTGCCTGAAGGTGCGCCCCTGCTTGACCCCCTTTTGAGTGGGAGGGGGGGGTCAGACTTCTGTGCTTCAAGGATGTCTGGCTTTCCCACATTTTGGATGCCTGAGTTCAAATGGTAACCTTGGGATCAAAAATCGAATTTACCAGCTTTCCTCCAGAGCGCTTCTTCCATTATGCTGTTCTTCAGTCTCCCTCCAGAAAAAAGATTTCTCAGGATTTACTTTTGTCGTTCCAAAAAAAGGACTGCCCAGTACTGGACCTCAAGCGTTTTAAAGAGTGTCAAGGTCCGCCATTTCCGCATGGAATCCATCCGCTCGTTCATCGCTTCCATAGAACTAAGGGAACTTCATCAAGGATGTGTATTTTACATGTTCCTATTTGCCAGTCTCACCAGCGCTTCCTTCGCTTTGCAGTGCCGTTTCCCCCTCACCAGATTGTAGCTCTTCTATTTGGTCTGGCGATGGCACTGCGTTTTCACCAAAATTCTGTCTGTGGTGATGGTGCTTCTTTGAACCAGAGGTGTGTCTGTCACCCCGTACCTGGACGACATCATCTTCAGCAAGTTCCCTACCAGGGAGAGCGTGGCTGCTCTCCAGATCACTCTGCATATCCTGTGCCGATTTTGTTGAATTGACAATTGATCCAAGACTTGTCTATCCCCCTCCCAGACAATTGTTTTCCTGTGCGTGGGATTCGACACTCAGCCAGCGAGAGTGTTCCTTTCCTAGGAAATGTTTTTTGTTTTTCAGAACAGAATTTGGTCCTTGCGGACAGCTTCACAGACCTCTCTGTGCATGAGCGTTTTTGGCACCATGTTACCTTTGATTGAAGCCATTCCCTTCGCACAGTTCCACGTTCACTTCCTTCCGCTAACCTGGCAGATCCTTTCCATGGATGCAAGCCCCAAATGGTGGGAAGGAATGTTCTGGAACCTCACGGCTTAGGGGCTGTGATTCCCCCGCAGGAATCATTTCTCCCCATCAACCTGCTGGAGTTCAGGGCCATCTCCTTTTGTCTGCTGCACTGGACATCTTTTGTCCGGCCATCCGGTGCGAGTACAAATGGATAAAGTCACGGCCGTGGCTTATCTCCATCACCAGGGTGGGACTCGAAGCGCAGCGCTAAAAAAAAAAACCTCACCTGGGCAGAACGTTTTGTTTCCGCTTTGCCGATGGTGCACTTCCCAGGGGGCGACGACTGGCTCTTGGGCTTCCTCAGTCGAGTACTCGCCATAAAATCCTTTTCTCATCCAGTTCATTGGGGGGACAGCACACACTTCTTTTATTTTGGTCAATGTTCGCATGTTTTTTTTGTTGGAGATATTTTCCTCTTGTTCTGACTGACCTTTACTTAGTCTGCTTCTACTGCTTAAGGAGAGACTGAAGCTCAGTGTGTTTATGTGGGGCAAAAAAAATAAAATATATATATATAGATTATTTTTTTGGACACTTTTCTTTCCTTTTTTCTTTTTTTTGCATCTCTTGTAGCCAGGAAAATTTTCTATATATTTCCTGAAAGCAGACCACTTTTAATGATTTGCAATTGACTTGATGAGCTGTTGGTAGCCATGTCCACTTTCACGTTACTTTGTGACAAACAGAAATGTATTAAAAAAAATAAATGCATTCTAATATTTGCACCTAAAGCTCACATACAAACAGAGGTTTACATCAAAAATAGTGTAAAAATAATAGACCACGGTTTGTAAAGTTCTTGTCTGTTACATGCGTCTATATCAACAAGAGCTTGTGCTCTCAAAAAATGGCTAAAAGATAACTAAACTTTTAAAACTTCTGACGTGTCACTGACACGTCAGAAGTTTTGATCTGTTGGGGTCCGTGCACTGAGACCCCCAACGATTGCTAAAACGAAGAGGCGTAAGTGCTCGGGTGAACGCTGTGCCGCTTCGTTTCTGATTTTGCTTTCCTCGGAAAGCCAAGCGAGTGGTGTACGGACTCAGACTTTCTATTGTGCCCGCACACCGCTCCGAGGAAAGCCGATCAGAAACCTAGCGGCTCAGCGCTCACTTGAGCGCTTCTGCGGCTTTGTTTTAGTGCTCGGACCCCCCCCTGATCATAACTTCTGACATGTCACTATGACAATTTAAGACTTTTTCTAAAGTCTTGTTATACTTTAAATAAACCCCATGCAATATTTTGCCATTATTCACAAATGCGTTAAAAATATAGACTGCACATGGCAAACTGCTAATATTCTACCAAAACCTAATTTTTTTTTTGAGGGCGCACAGCATACCATGTATAAAAATACAATTAAATAATTTATACCCACAGCCACCTTTATGCAACTTTGCATCTAATAGTGATTGTTCATACAGTTTTTGCTTATAATCAACGTTGTGACTAAAATGCGTACTCAAGCAGACCCCATATCAAAACCAATTATATTCTGAAACGAACCGTAATTTGTACGTTCACAGGTGCATGTGTTAATGACACGCTAAAACCACAGGAATGCACCAACAAATTTTTGCATGCAAATTAAATTGAGGCTTATATGGGTATATCATTATCCATTCCCCTATATAAACTGTATTAAAAAAATATATATATATTTACAGTAAAACTGCTTTATTTTGCTGCAATTCTGCAAATAACATAAAAAATTAACATTTCAATTGCCTAAACTTAATCTAATGGGTTAGCTAGTTAAAGTAGCAATCAGTGGATTTTATGCTAAAGAGTGTAAAATGTACAAACTTTATTGACTCTGTAATCCGGATGCTGGTAAGTGTCCGCATCATTAAGTCAATAGACGGCCTAATTAGATGCAGAGGGGTAATTAGACGGACTATGGCTCGCTTTCTCCTCCCCTTAAAAAAATAAATATGTTGGGGTGACAACATAAAGTCAAATTCATGTTAACCCTTCCCCTGGGGTCATCTATAGCCATACAGGGACAGGAGGAGGAGGATAGCTTCTCCCCTCCCTGTATGATGCCAGCACATCCCAAATGCTGGCATCCCCTTTCCTCCTACACATAGACTGAAGTGAAAGCAGCAACTATATACAGCTCCCAATTCAACCTGCTCTTGTTCAAGCAAGTCCTGAATTGCGGCTCCAGCCGAGTTAGAGCCAGTAGTAGTAAATACGTATTGGATACGTCCTTGGATACTGAAGTGCCTTTCTGCCATGACCTATAACATACGTACGTACACACACCGCTCCGACGCTGTCTGCAGCTGATTGGACAGTGTCATAGTGCTGACTATCACGCCCCCCCTACCTGAAACGACCTAAAATTTTACATTAAACTGGTGTAGAATCGTTGTTCAATTCCCCCCATAGTTTTTAGGCTACGGCTATTGTTTGGGTTAGCAAAAAATCTTCCCCTAAAAAAAGTTATGAGGTTACCAGGTTCTTCGAACGTAATTGATTGTGTTTTGTTTCTGGTGTTTTGCAGTGACAAATCCGCAGCAGAGAAAAGGCGTCAGTTGATCCAGGAGTCTAAGTTCTTGGGTGGTGACATGGAGCACACTCACTTGGTGAAAGGCCTGGATTTTGCCCTATTGCAAAAGGTTAGGAATAGTCTTGTGTCCTCTATGCAGATCATGTACTAAATGAATCTTTTGCAGCTAAGGCTTCGTTCACATATCCGTTAGGGCTCTATTCTGACGTTCCGTCTGAGGTTTCCATCAGAATAGAGCCCTGATTGACACAAACGGAAACCTCAGACGGAGTGTCAGAATAGAGCCCTAACGGATATGTGAATGCAGCCTAATTTGTATTATTTTATGGTTTATAAGTCGCAGTCTCTTTGCTTAAAGGGAACCTGTCACCAGCATTTCACCTATTAAACCTGCAATACCTGGTGCTAGTGGGTGAAAAATCATGTATATGTAATCTGTTATCTTCTAAGTAGGCTCTGTACCTTTTTTTAATATTCAGTTTTTTAGTGAATGCTAATGAGCAGAAAAGAGTCATATCTTCGTTCGAAAAGAGTCAAATCATCATTCTTAAAGGCCCTTTCACCACATAAGTGGCTTATGTTGTACATGATGTGATTGGCGCTGTAATGTAGATCACAGCAGTGTTTTTTTTATTTAGAAAAATGATCATTTTATGTTATTGACCTATTTTAGCTTTTCTAATGAGTTTCTCAATGGACAACTGGGTGTGTTTTACTATATGACCAAGAGGGCGTTGTACAGAGGAGTGTATGACGCTGACCAATCAGTGACCAATCAGCGTCATACACTTCTCTCGTCATTTACACTGCAGATAGCGATATAGCTATATCGCTATTTTCAGTCCCATAAACACACTATAACGCTACTCGTGTCATGACAATGAATATACATTTCCTCCAACCTGGACGTCGTGTGTACTCATTCTCCTGACCACTTCTGTAGCGTCTGTGTGATTTACAGCACAGCAGGCGTAGTCTCGCGAGATAATGCTGTAAACGGTCATGCACAGCGAGATCTCGCTGTGCTGTGCTGTAAATCACACAGACGCTACAGAAGTGGTCAGGAGAATGAATACACGTCACGTCCTGGCTGGAGGTAATATATATTCATTGTCATGACACATGAGTAGCGTTATAGTGTGTTTAGGTGACTGCAAATAGCGATATAGCTATATCGCTATCTGCAGTGTAAATGGAGAGAAGTGCATGACGCTGATTGGTCAGCGTCATACACTCTGTACAACACCCACTTGGTCATATAGTAAAACACGCCCACTTGGTCATATAGTAAAACACGCCCACTTGGTCATATAGTAAAACACGCCCAGTTGTCCATTGAGAAACTCATTAGCATAAAGCTAATATAGGTCATAACTCCGTCAAAAATTATCGTTTTTCTAAATAAAAAACCACTGCTGTGATTTACATTACAGCGCCGATCACATCATGTACACTATAGGCGACTTATAATGTGGTGACAGAGCCTCTTTAAAGCCTTTCCGAGTTAACCCCGTCTCCTTACTTTTGATTGACAACTTAATTTTAATTGGCCGCATTCAGGATGGACCAGTTTTCGGCGTTGGGCGGGCATAAGAAGAGGAACGAACGGCCGTCGGATTATTACCATAAAAGACGCAAAATGTTTCCGACTGTTATGTGTGGTCGGAGGAGGAATTTAGTAGAGGAGATAACGGCAAAGATCTTTTGACCGCAGCAGCCAGCGGGGGCTGAGTAGAGTTCAATAGGTGAAATGCTGGTGACAGGTTCCCTTTAAGTGTTCTTCAGCCACCAGAAAAACTTACAGGGAATGTTGTGTATTGTTAGGTCCGTGCTGAAATTGCCAGCAAAGAAAAGGAAGAAGAGGATATCATTGAAAAGCCAGAGAAAGAAACCAAGTGAGTATCACAAACTTGTATAAAATAATAATCTTTCTGGTAGATGAGTAAGAGGGATTATGGCTCATTTCTAAATCTGGCTCTCCCAACTGGGCGCAGCTTCTCGAAAGTAATTCGCTTTGATTTCCAACCTCTAAAACTCAGGTATTCTCCGGTATTCTCAACTTATAACATTTCTTACAGGGATATTTCTCACATGGACTGCATAAATTGTCCATGCGTTTGGCTGAAAGAAGATCTAGTCAACCTGGCAACTAGGTTTTTTTCTAGCTTTGCTCTCGTGATTTAACCAGTTCAGGACCGGGCTATTTTGCGCCTTCAGGACCAGACACCGTTTAGCCATTTTTAGCACGTGTTCGTTAAATGGCTATAACTTTTTTATTTGTTGGGCTAACGACGTGATTTTTGCGACGTTTTTTCCGTAGACAATGCAGGTTTCTTTTTTTTATCGTTTTTATACACACCTTTTTTGCTATTTTTAGAATTTTTATTCATAAAGTTTGAAAATAATAGTAAAAAAATAAGCTTTTTTAAGTTTCAGCTATTTTTTTTTGGTAATAACATAGTTTTACCCTAAAATAGACCTTTTATTTGTGATCGTCATTGTCTACCGTAAATTTTAATATATTACATGTCTATATTAGGGTAATTGGGTCAGCCCTAGCTTTACAACAATGATTGGCGGGGGGGAACGTTTTTTTTGGGGTGGGTATTTTATGTGTATTTATTATTTAATTTTTTTTTGCACTTTACTATTACTATTTTTTATTATTATGGTCTGTTCCTCAAAGGTCAAAAAAGACCTTTGGGGAACTTTATATATATTTTTTCTTTGTTTTACACCATGTTTTTCCACTGTAACGAGCTGCACAGCAGCCCCAGTTACAGGGGAAATCAGCCCTCTCATAGTGACGATTGTCACTAATAGGGCTGTGCTGGGTCTAGTAAGACCCAGCAGCAGTCTGTCAGTAACGGCACCCGGCGATCAGGTGACCAGTCACATGATCACCGGGAGGAATAGAGACAGCGCCGCTGCTGCTGTCTCTATTCCTATACACAGTGTTCATTGAGCGCTGTGTAAAAAGACATCGGAGAAGACAGAAGCAGCGAAAGCTGCTTCTATCCTTTCCTCAGGGTCCCCGGCAGTCACTGACAGCCGGAGACCCGACATTCAGCTGCCCGATCGCGCGGGCAGCAAGTTTAAACCCGAGCCGTAAAAAGTCTATGGCTCGGGTTTTAAGGACGCTGGCCGTAAAAATACAGCCAGCGGTCGGGAACCAGTTAATACATACCTTGTGAATAGTAGCAGAATTGCTATAAAAACAAATATTGGCAAACTTGGGATGATTTCTGTAATTTAGTTGCCATCTCACTCAGATCATTGGCTGTACGACCAGAAGAAGCCATGGTCCCTGTTTTCATTGGTAGGTTAACTGCACGTGCATGGTTACATGAAGTCCGCTTTTCATGTGAACGTGGCTTGATTAAATCGTTCATATGTTTTTTCATTTTCTATAGAAAAGATGAAGATCCAGAAAATAAGATTGAATTTAAGACTCGCCTTGGTAAGTCCACACTCCACACGTTGTGCTTGTTCTTCAAGAGAATATTTAGAACAAAATTGCAGGATAACATACAAAGTGTTTGTTCTTTCTCTTTTCAATAGGTCGGAATGTGTACCGGAATCTTTTTAGGGGCAAAGCATATGAGCGCAATGAGCTCTTCCTGCCTGGACGAATGGCCTATGTGGTAGATTTAGATGACGAGTACGCAGATACTGACATTCCAACAACGCTTATTCGAAGCAAAGCCGACTGTCCAACCATGGAGGTAAATGATAGTGAAATTTTATTATTCTATTGTAAATCTCATACCCCCTGTAGAAGAGGACATACAGGTGGGTACACCTTTTTATTAATGCAGAATAATGCCTTTAAAGAGTAAATACACTTTCAGAAGACATTTAATATGTCATAGTGACACATCAAAAAGTTTGATCGGTGGGGGCTCGAGTGCTGAGATTCTTACAATCGCTGAAACAAAGGTGCAGAAGCACTCAGTGAAGCGCTCTGCACCTTCGGCTGTGATCAGCTCTTCTCATCAGCCTGAAGACGGACTCCCACAGAACAGCCAATCTACAGTCTGATGAGAAGCACAGATCATAGCCAAAGATGTGGAACGCTCAGCTGAGCTTTTCTGCATTTATTTTGTTCCCCCCTCTATCTTTTACTTGATTTTTTTATTTTTATTTTTTTAAACTTTTATTTTTTTGGGTTGCATAACAACAAAACAACCTCCTTCGATTGCTTCTTAAAAACTCAATGTGCAGGAGTAGGATAGCAGAATTAACACCTCAATACACTTTTTGTCAGATGTAGATTATATCTTCCAAACAGCAGAGAGTCTTCAATATTCATTAGCGTAGAGATCCCCAGAATTACTTATGCACACCCTAGTTATCAGAGTCTCTGTCACCAGATTATAAGTGCCCTGTCTCCTACATAATCTGATCGGCGCTGTAATGTAGATAACAGCAGTGGTTTTTATTTTGAAAAACGATCATTTTTGACCAAGTTATAAACTATTTTAGATTTAGTTTCTTAATCGACAACTGGCCGTGTTTTTACTTTTTACCATCTAGGCGTTGTACAGAGGAGTGTATGACACTGACCAATCCGTGACCAATCGGTGTCATACACTTCTCATTGTTCCAGCCCAGTGTGATTGTGCTGTGAATGAAGCTGGGCTGGAACAATGAGAAGTGTATGACACCGATTGGTCACGGATTGGTCAGTGTCATACACTCCTCTGTACAACGCCTAGATGGTAAAAAGTAAAAACACACCCAGTTGTCTATTAAGAAACTAAATCTAAAATAGTTTATAACTTGGTCAAAAATGATCGTTTTTCAAAATAAAAACCACAGCGCCGATCACATTATATAGGGGATAGGGCGCTTATAATCTGGTGACAGAGCCCCTTTAAGCTAAATTCTGTCTAGTAAAAGAAGCAGATGCCAGACCTAATTCATCTAACAATTTAGCCTATAATTCTTCAAACTTTTCTTGCATATTTTTCTTAAGATGAACTCCATTTTTCATCCGAGTTATCCAAATAACGTTATTAATAAATTATTGCACTACAGCATTGAGCTATTCCCTTCCGTGCAATTATATAAAAGTTTAAGCACCAAGTTTGAGAACATCATTGACGGAAGATTTTGGACATATCCTAATACGCATTATAATGGGGTAACCAGTATGGAAAGTCCATATACAGGACCAGTTAGGCCTGGTTCACATTGCGTTCTTTACCTTCCGTCGTAGGTAGACGGAGTCCTGAGTTACACCTCTGGTGGAATTTAGCAACGTTTCTCACTGAATAGGTATTCAGTGGTATACCCCGCTCTTACCCCCAGGTCAGAGCGCTACTTGAAGTGATGTGCCCGGGGAAGCCCCTGACGTTACTGTCCATATATGTATACTTTTTTTTTGCGGGATTCCTCGGGAAGGAATAACGTAGTCTACTACGTTATTCCCTTCTCGAAAAAAAAAAAAAAAAAAAAAGTTGGACCAATGTATACCAGCCCGACTGAGGCCAAAAGGTCACTCTTTTGGCCTTTGTCGGGCTAACCGATCCCCATGGACAAGTTTAGCATGTATGTCGGCAGTTTTCTTGGCGTACATGCTAAACGTAGGGCTAAAATGCAATGTGAATAAGTCCTCAGTTGCAATACCTCCCTTCAATACCTTCTCAACCTTGGGCAATTCTAGATCATGTGGATCCGCCTGTTCATTCTGACACCTACGGCAAGCAGAAACTCCTCTGAGACCGATACGTTAAGACCATAAAATAGATGGCTCAGGGTCCCCCTCCCTAGGCTCAAGTATGTCAGACACTTGTCTATCTTTCCTTTCCTTTTGTCTCTGCGCTTTTCTGGTTTCCTTCACTATATTTCTGTTTTGCAATGGAGTTTTATGCATCGCTGCGGGTTCATGGTGCATAGCTGCATGCCTTCCAAAATCACTCAGAGATATTGCACTTCTTGTTGTTCTTATTGAATTTATGCACTGTATGTAACGGGCCTGAGGCCACGGTCAATAGCACATTTGAGTGTATTCTGATGATTTTTGTCCGATTGTCTGTTGATCTTCATATTACAAAATCAAAATAAAAGAATTTATAAAAAAAAACAAAAACATAAAATAGAGCGATAGACTTGGTGTAATAAATAGAAGTGAGCAAATACACAGGCCGCATTACTAAAGAGCTTTGGAACTGCCTGCAGAATTTTAGCCAAAACTTCATCGCTAATGGTACCCAGGTCTGTTTCCCATTTTTCCTCAACAGTGCATGGGAAGGGTTCCAGAAACCATGACAAGAAATGCCTATACAACATTGATATGAGACCCGAATTGATTTCTGCTTTCTCGTTCATAACAATAGCAGTGTTCTAGTGGATGCTTAGACTAACCGTGCAATTTTGAAACTCCGAAGCGCGTCTCAATTACAGGTATTGATAAAAGCAAAGCATGCGCAGGCCACATTCCTGCTGAATAACTGAAAATTGTTCAACACCTTTTAGTACAGATTTGGGAAACTAGTCGTACTGCTTATTTCCACTGATGAAAACCCACCAGTTTGTGCAAAAAACTGTGGCTGCCTGAATTTAACAAAGTGGAGTGGGGCGCACAACCACTAATGCCTTGCAGGGGCCTCACTACCCACCACAATTTATACATTAAATGGATGGTGTGAAGTCTTCTGGCATTAATGCTAAAACCATTACTGTCCAAGGATACCAGCAGGTGTGGTAGTTGAGAGTCCAAAAAATATATCTCCGGGTTGGGCTCTGCCCGCGCTCCCTCCTCTTCCTCCTCCTTCAATCGCAGCGGCTCTAGTCAAATTCTATGATGACCCTTTTTACATATCGGGTCCTGATACAAAGCTTTAATTTTTAGTAAAGAATGGTAGAGGGAACCAAACTAGTGATTTGTGCAGAAAGTAAAGAAGTTTTGGCATCCAGTTCATTTTCACCACATTGGTTTGTCCAACCACTGATCTAGGTAATTTACGTGTAATTTTTTAGTAAAGTTACCAATCAGCGAATCAAGATTAAGTTGCTCATATTCTGCTACATTCCTAGACTCCCTAATATTTAGATACATAAAATTAGTTATCAACTATGAACATAGCCACTGGCAAAAAAGGTGTAACATTTCCTTAGAATGAGATGCATGTCGTCTGTATAGAGGGCCGCTCCTCCCTTTCCCCATAACAAAATCCAGCAATAGAGGGATCTATGCAGAGAGCTAGCGGTGTTTTCATTATTGCAAATAGAAGGGGTAATGGGGGACACCCCTGCATTTTGTCCCTTCCCAAGGGAAAAGTCTCCATTAACCGTCCATTGCCCATTTATTCTCGCTCTGGGATCCTTGTAGAAGAGTTGAGCCCACGCTATAAAAGTTTCTTCAAAACCAATCCTAGCTAACCCCTCCCACAGAAATGGCTATTTGACCCTATCTAATGCCTTAGCGGCATCTAACGAGCTGCCCACTCGTTGAGCCTCATTTATCTGTGGTAATTTGTAAGTTAATATATAGCCACTGGGTATTGATGGCTGTGGACTTTGCTGTCATAAAGACTGGTTCGGTCGGAATAAATGACAGGTAATGACTTTAGAGATCCGCCCAGCCAAGACCTTAGCCAAGATCTTTACATCCACCAGCAATAATGGTATAGGCGTCAGGGAGAAGAGGGTCCTTGCATGACTTGGGCAGCACCACTATGGTGGCATCACACACGGATTACAGAAGAGACGCTGCCTTAAAGGGGTTTTCCAGGGACACAAAAAATTTTAAGTAATATTCCATGTAATTCTTTAATAACGTTCCTAATATACATTCTATATTTAATCTGAACAAGCTTCTTCATATTCTCCCTACTTCTGCCCTGCTGGAAGTTCTGCTTTTCATCCGTCGTCGTTTTTTTTTTTTCCCTCGACACAGGCTCGCGCACAAGAGTTAGTATACACGCAGTCCTGTGTCGATCCCTCACTGACCTACGTAACGACACAGGACTGTTCTTTACTAATTATTCCGCCCCCTGTGTGTCTATTGGCCCTCCCCACTAATTCTTCCTTCCCCTCCCAGTTTATTCTGAATCTCGTGACCAAACCTCCGATAACAAATGAAATCCCCATTATCCCTAAATATATGTACCCCATCATAATTGTAGATGCCATCGGGGCAGGCAGCTTTCGGGCACTGACGAAAATGGTGCCGCTATTGAAGTAGAAGCATAGAATGAACGGAGCGGATATGGAGTAGGCTGTGGACCAATAGGATGCCTCAAACCCAGGACTTCTGACTTAGACCCGGGTTTGATGCATCACATTGGTCCGCAGCCTCCTCAATGCCCGCCGTGTTAAATTCTTTGCTTATGCCTCAATGCCCGCCCCAATTTCCACTCATTAAAAACTCCTCCGTGCGCTGCCTGGCTTGAAAAAACTAGTGTCCCTGGAAAAGCCCTTTAAAAACAGGTAAGGAAGTAACATTTTTCAGATAAATTTTTTTTTTCTTCTAGTTCTGCAGGCAGGTTACCTTGCCCAGGTGCTTTATCATTAGAAAAGGAACTCGATACTTCCTGTAATTCCTCAAATTGAAGAGGAGCATTTAGGGAGTCTCTAGCCACTAACGATAATTGTGGTAAATGAAGCTAACCGACATCGGACTGGATTTGGTATCAAGTAGCAGACAGCTTGGCATCGGAAACCACCTTTCCCCCTGAATGCTGAAAACCTTTGATATAGGAAGGCCCAATTTGAGCATATGCTATAATCGCTAGTAAATGCTCTGCTTTCTCCCCCTCATAATATTTTTAAACTCCGGAACTAAATTCCTATTAGCAGCTACGTCAACTAGATGAGCGGTATGTGGGTTTTTGTGTATCGAGTTTTATTGCAGACCATTTGTTCCTCACTGGTATTAAGCTGGATACTAATTTCCTCCCCTAATTTACTATTGCAAGACTTAACCTGGCTATTGCACTGAATTAAAATTCTATATATATATATATATATATATATATATATACATATACACAATATATTATATATACACTACCGTTCAAAACTTTGGGGTCACCCAGACAATTTTGTGTTTTCCTTGAAAACTCACACTTCTATTTATCAAATGAGTTGCAAAATGACTAGAACATAGTCAAGACATTGACAAGGTTAGAAATAATGATTTTTATTTGAAATAATAATTTTCTCCTTCAAACTTTGCTTTCGTCAAAGAATGCTCCATTTGCAGCAATTACGGCATTGCAGACCTTTGGCATTCTAGCTGTTAATTTGCTGAGGTAATCGGGAGAAATTTCACCCCATGCTTCCAGAATCCCCTCCCACAAGTTGGATTGGCTTGATGGGCACTTCTTGCGTACCATACGGTCAAGCTGCTCCCACAACAGCTCTATGGGGTTGAGATCTGGTGACTGTGCTGGCCACTCCATTACAGATAGAATACCAGCTGCCTGCTTCTTCCCTAAATAGTTCTTGCATAATTTGGAGGTGTGCTTTGGGTCATTGTCCTGTTGTAGGATGAAATTGGCTCCAATCAAGCGCTGTCCACAGGGTATGGCATGGCGTTGCAAAATGGAGTGATAGCCTTCCTTATTCAAAATCCCTTTTACCTTGTACAAATCTCCCACTTTACCAGCACCAAAGCAACCCCAGACCATCACATTACCTCCACCATGCTTGACAGATGGCGTCAGGCACTCTTGCAGCATCTTTTCAGTTGTTCTGCGTCTCACAAATGTTCTTCTGTGTGATCCAAACACCTCAAACTTCGATTCGTCTGTCCATAACACTTTTTTCCAATCTTCCTCTGTCCAATGTCTGTGTGCTTTTGCCCATATTAATCTTTTCCTTTTATTAGCCAGTCTCAGATATGGCTTTTTCTTTGCCACTCTGCCCTGAAGGCCAGCATCCCAGAGCCGCCTCTTCACTGTAGACGTTGACACTGGCGTTTTGCGGGTACTATTTAATGAAGCTGCCAGTTGAGGACCTGTGAGGCGTCTATTTCTCAAACTAGAGACTCTAATGTACTTGTCTTGTTGCTCAGTTGTGCAGCGGGGCGTCCCACTTCTCTTTCTACTCTGGTTAGAGCCTGTGTGTGCTGTCCTCTGATGGGAGTAGTACACACGGTTGGAGGAAATCTTCAGTTTCTTGGCAATTTCTCTCACGGAATAGCCTTAATTTCTAAGAACAAGAATAGACTGTCGAGTTTCACATGAAAGCTCTCTCTTTCTAGCCATTTTGAGAGTTTAATCGAACCCACAAATGTAAAGCTCCAGATTCTCAACTAGCTCAAAGGAAGGTCAGTTTTATAGCTCCTCTAAACAGCAAAACTGTTTACAGCGGTGCTAACATAATTGCACAAGGGTTTTCAAGTGTTTTCTAATCATCCATTAGCCTTCTAACACAGTTAGCAAACACAATGTACCATTAGAACACTGGAGTGATGGTTGCTGGAAATGGGCCTCTATACACTTATGTCGATATTGCATTAAAAACAAGAAGTTTGCACCTAGAATAGTCATTTAGCACATTAACAATGTATAGCGTGTATTTCTGATTAATTTAATATCTTCATTTGAAAAAAAACTGCTTTTTCTTTCAAAATTAAGGAAATTTCTAAGTGACCCTAAACTTTTGAACGGTTGTGTGTGTGTATGTATGTGTGTATGTATGTGTGTGTGTATATATATATATATATATATATATATATATATATATAGTGTGTGTGTTTTCTGAGTGTCCCAAACCATCTCTCTAGAGGTGGTTCCTACATTATAAGTAAAAAAAAAACAACCTGAGATGACACTCAGTATACTCTACTATACAGTAGTTGGAGCTGGAAGCAGATGGCTCCGACAACTGCATTGCGGCCATTATGGAGAACTGCGGCTCTGCAGAACAGCCGCTATGCTGCAGTTACGCTTTCATATCAGGGAGTATAATTCCTTGCTCTAAATTCCATATAACCTCTTATGCTTTCTCTAACATTTGGTTAGTTCTAGCGTCTTGTTGAAAAATTTATTCGTGATCCCTTGTGCTACAGTTTAACATAAACCTCTACTTTTCAGGCTCAAACAACACTCACAACAAATGACATCGTCATTAGCAAGCTGACTCAAATCTTGTCCTACCTGAGGCAAGGAACTCGGAACAAAAAGTTGAAGAAAAAGGACAAAGGTAGTTATAGGCGTGTTTCTCATTTACTGCAATACCTGGTGTGTGTCCTGTTTTTATAAGCTAATTCATCGGTTTCCTTAAAGGGAATGTGTCGCGAATGAAACCTTTTTTTTAAGTGTCGTTACTTATTTCTATTATATTTTTTACGTTTTTTTGCTGTATTTTTATTTATTTTTTCTTCCATATCCTGGAAAGTATTAAAAATCAAATAATAATTTGACATGTTTTCCTATGTTGGCCACCAGGGGGGAGCACTTCCCAGAATTACAGCAAGGTGAATAAGGCAAAGCAACCTGACTCACAGCTGCTGTAAATGTTGGAGATAATCTCACCCCCCCCCCCCCCTCCCACAAGCCAGGAAAAGGTGTCTTCAAATTGCTAAGCAGTGTCCGGCAGCCATTTTGGGTGTGTTATAGGACACACCAAAAGGATAAGGGTATGTTCACACGCTTACTAAACAAAGGGAAAACCGCTCATGATTTTCAGCCATTTTTTAATCAAACTCGCGTTTTTTAACGGCCGTTTTTTGGAGCTGTTTTTCTATAAAGTCAATGAAAATCGGCTCCAAAAACGTCCCAAGAAGTGATGCGCACTTCATTTTGGTGGGCGTCTTTTTACGTGCCGGTTTTGGAAAACGACCACGTAAAAAACGCCCTGTCGGAACAGAACGCCGTATTTTCCTTTGAAACCAATGGGCAGATGCTTGTAGGCGTTCTGCTTCCGATTTTTCAGCTGTAAACATTGTGTGTGGCCTTACCCTTAGGGCTTATTCAGACGAACGGGATATACGTCCGTGCAACGCGCCTCGCACGGACCTATATTAGTCTATGGGGCAGTGCAGACAGTGCGTGATTTTCATGCATCGTGAGTCCGCTGCGTAAAAGTCACGCATGTCGCACGGAAGCACTTCCGTGGGACGCGCGTGATTTCGCGCAACCAGTGAAAAGGATGAATGAAAACAGAAAAGCACCACGTGCTTTTCTGTTTACAAACATCCAAACGGAGTGTCATAATGATGGTGGCTGCGCGAAAATCACGCAGCCGCGCATCATACGGTGATGACAAACGGAGCTGTTAAGTGCCTTTTGCGCAGGCAAAACGCCGCGTTTTTTGCGTCCGCAAAAAACACACTCGTGTGAATCCAGCCTTAGGCTGGATTCACACGAGTGTGTTTTTTGTGCACACACGTGTAAACCCGACCTAAGGCTGGATTCACACGAGCGTCTGCTTTTTGCGCACGCAAAAAACGCGGAGTTTTGCCTGCGCAAAAGGCACTTACCAGCTCCGTTTGTCATCACCGTATGATGCGCGGCTGCGTGATTTTCGCGCAGCCGCCATCATTATGACACTCCGTTTGGATGTTTGTAAACAGAAAAGCACGTGGTGCTTTTCGGTTTTCATTCATCCTTTTCACTGGTGCGACATGCGTTGTTTTCACGCACCCATTGACTTCAATGGGTGCGTGATGCGCGAAAAACGCTCAAAGAACGGACGTGCTGTGACTTTTACGCAGCGGACTCACGATGCGCAAAAAACACGGACTGTCTGCACGGCCCCATAGACTAATATAGGTCCCTGCGACGCGCTTGAAAATCACGTGCGTCGCACGGACTTATAACACGTGTAAATGAGCCCTTAGAATGATGAAAGTGAAGTGAATGACTTTTCAGCTGACCGGTTCACACACCGTGTATTTGATACGTTTTTTTTTTTTTGCACATTTTACGTGCAAAAAACGCATTAAAAAAACGCTTGATTACACTTGATTCTGCATGTTTTGGGGGATTTGTGTGTGTGTGGGGGGGTGCTCGCCGCTGATTCTTCAAAACAGCTGATAAGCGGCTATGAAGGATCAGCGGCGCCCGTGCACACTATGCTCTGCCACACACACACACACACACACACACACACACACACACACACACACACACACACACACACACACACACGCACACGCACACGCACAGGAAAAGTCTTAAAGGGGTCGTCCTGGAAAACATGGCGCCGCACCTGTCCTCAGGTCGTGTGTGGTATTATAGCTCTGTCCTATTCACTTCAGTGGAGGTGAACTGCAATACCAGACACAACCTGAGGACAGGTGCGGCGCTGTCTCCAATCCGGACACTCCTTCTGTCCTGAGATGACCCGATGGGGGAGGCGGGTGTCAGAGCCACCCACCGCCATCACTGCAGACAGAACCACACAACTACGGCATGATGGCAGGGCTTGTCCTGAGTGCACGGTCTCTTGTTATGGACAGATTTAGGGTATGTGCACACACACTAATTACGTCCGTAATTGACGGACGTATTTCGGCCGCAAGTCCCGGACCGAACACAGTGCAAGGAGCCGGGCTCCTAGCATCATACTTATGTACGACGCTAGGAGTCCCTGCCTCGCTGCAGGACAACTGTCCCGTACTGTAAACATGATTATACTACGGGACAGTTGTCCTGCAGCAAGGCAGGGACTCCTAGCGTCGTACATAAGTATGATGCTAGGAGCCAGGCTCCTTGCACTGTGTTCGGTCCGGGACTTGCGGCCGAAATACGTCCGTCAATTACGGACGTAATTAGTGTGTGTGCACATACCCTTATAGTCACATGAACCGGTAACCTAGGTCCGATCACATGACAGAGGGGGTCACCAAAAACCCTGTGCACCCTCAGCCCGTCCATCCAGCCCTTTCCTGGTTATATCTGCTTCTGGGAAAGCTGGGTGACCACCATTACCCCTCATAGTGGAGTGTGAGCGATTCATTAGTCACATCCCCAAACACACTCCAGTAGGAGGGGTAATGGTCACCCAGCTTTCCCAGACCCCTGAACGATAAATCTCTCTAGTTGTGCTGAGACTGTTTGGGGATGTGACTAATGAACCTCTGAGTCTCAGCACAACTAGAGAGATTTATCGTTCAGGGGTCTGGGAAAGCTGGGTGACCACCATTACACCTCCATCTGGAGTGAGAGGTTCATTAGTAACATCCCCAAACAGTCTCAGCACAACTAGAGAGATTTACCGTTCAGGGCTTTCCCTGTACAGTTGCATAATGTGTCCTCCATATGGGGGGGGGCCGTTAGGGGGGGCCTGTCGGGGGTCACGAGAGTGGGGGTCTGTGAGATAGAGAGTGGGACAGACATAGACACACATCTTACCTGCAGTGCATCTGGTCTTCAGTATGGCTGCTGAGTGACTCTGCTCTCTGGCTCTGTACTCTGTACTGCGCAGACGCAGGTCAAAGTCAATGGAACGGCTCCCGTTCATTGACTCCTATGCCCTGTAGCTGCCGTATTCCATCTCAGTATGTGTCGTTAATCGACACATACAGAGATGAAAAACAAAATGGCAGCCCCCATAGTGAAGTAAAAGTTAGAAAAAAGAAAAAAGTAACCCACAGATAATTAAAATGTATTTTAATATACTAAAAGCAATATTATCTAAAAAATAATTTTTTCGCGACACCCGTCCTTTAAACGTGATTTTGAATTAGTGGGTTGAGTTTAGTTTTCTTGCATCTGTTTTACTGGAAGGGAAATGAGAAAAAAATATTTTGCCTTATAATACCACCTGTTCAAGTCCATTGTTACAAAGAGATTGTGTGGCTCCAAATCAACATCTACATCCCAAAGCGCCTGAACCAGTCACAGGTTTTTGTGGATTTTGCGGTCTATGGTGATTCGGATCCACATAATATCGGTGATTTATCGCAACTCAGGTTTTTTAAAGGTGTTACAAATCATACTGGAAATAAAGCAGATTGGTCATAAGAGATATATTGTAACTTTGTAATATAACACCTTTGTTTGAACTACTATCAAGTTCTTCATTCCTAAAAAAGGTTTAAAACACATTTAATATTAAATAAAGATGTTTTCCGAGCTTCATAAAAATAAAACTAGGGCTCAATTGCCGTTTTTTTTTAGACCGCATCTCTGTTTTAATCCTGCTTCTATGGGCTGGATTACCATGTAAATGACTACAGTTCTCTTGATTCCCCTCCCCTCTCAGACACTGCCTCTATTTACAGCTGCCTGTATGCCCCTCTATTACAAGGTGTATGGTAGTGCTGTAATTACTCGCTGTCTGCTACTAAGACACCGCTCTGCTTTTAGAATCTGCTGCCCAGCATGGGAAGCAGATCTGGTAAGAGGCATGTGATGTCCCATACTACAGGGAGAGAGGAGATCACCACATGTTCAGTGTACTGAATGTCACACAAGCATGGGATAAACGCCAGGAGCAGGGTCATATGACTGTAAGCCAGTCTCACATGCAGAAACCTTTGTTACGGGCAGTACATTAGTAAGTGACTAATCTTACTGCATTTAAACCATCTGCACACCATTTCTAAATATCTAAAATCCCCTAATACCACTTTTTCTTTTTTTTTTTTTTTAAAGAGGCTCTGTCACCACATTATAAGTGGCCTATATTGGACATGATGTGATCGCGCTGTAATGTAGATTACAGCGCTGTTTTTTTATTTAGAAAACCGATCATTTTCGACGGAGTTATGACCTATATTAGCTTTATGCTAATGAGTTTCACAATGGACAACTGGGCGTGTTTTACCATATGACCAAGTGGGCGCGTTGTACAGAGGAGTGTATGTCGCTGACTAATCAGTGACCAATCAGCGTCATACACTTCTCTTCATTCATTTACACTGCCAATAGCGATATAACTATATCGCTATCTGCAGCCTCATACACACACACTAACATTACTGCAGTGTCCTGACAATGAATATACATTACCTCCAGCCAGGACATGATGTGTATTCAGAATCCTGACCACTTCTGTAGCGTCTCTGTGATTACAGCATAGCAGGCGTAGTCTCGCGAAAAAATGCAACTAACTGATTTCTATAGACATATTCTCTTTTTTTTCTTTTGCACTATTTGCACTCATTATAAAGCTCCTCTTACATTGGTCTACACTTTGGGCTTCTGCATGACACTAAAAATGAAAACGTGCAATATTTCAAATCTTGAAGTGATTAGCAGACTGCATGAAACTCACAGCCTGGAATCCGGGTAATGTGAGAGGGGAACATTGTATAGACTGGGAGACCCAAATAGTAGGCCGTGACTGGAAGTAGCTGCTTATTTTTGTCAGCAGTTGAAGTTAGGAAACATCTGGAGCACCAACCGCTCCGCTAACAAGAATGTTTTTATATGTTATTAAACTGAATATTTTTTATTTCCTTAAAGGAAAGTTGGATGACAAGAAACCTCCAGAGGCTGATCTGAAGTAAGACCTTTTATATTATTTCTTGATTTTTCTACCAGCGTTTACATAAATATTCAAGTGTTGGACGTTTATGAGATCATTTGTTTCGTGTATATACAGCATAGACCTTTTATCTTCCTTTTTATTTAAGCATCTTCGATGATATTGGAGACTACATTCCAACTGCAACTAAACCTCCTCGTGAGAAAGAGAGAAAAGAGCACAGAGAAAAGGAGCGGGATAGGGATAGAGACCGTCCAAGAGAGCGAGACCGAGACAGGGATCATGAACGCGACAGAGAGCGGGACAGAGAAAGGACACGGGACCGAGAGAGAGAGAGGGAAGAAGAAAAGAGGAGGGAAGAAGAAAAGAGGAGGGAAGAAGAAAAGAGGAGGGAAGAAGAAAAGAGGAGACACAGTTACTTTGAGAAGCCAAAGGCTGATGATGAGGTAATAAACATACATTATACTTTTCTATTCTCACCTCCCCTCTAGTGGATTACTGAATAACCATGTTCAGTGGCGGCTACAGGTTTATTTGGGTCCTTGTGCCACCTTAGGCTGGGTTCACACGGCCTATTTTCAGACGTAAACGAGGCGTATTATGCCTCGTTTTACGTCTGAAAATAGGGCTGCAATACGTCGGCAAACATCTGCCCATTCATTTGAATGGGTTTGCCGACGTACTGTGCAGACAACCTGTCATTTACGCGTCGTCGTTTGACAGCTGTCAAACGACGACGCGTAAAAATACAGCCTCGTCAAAAGAAGTGCAGGACACTTCTTTTGACGTTTTTGGAGCCGTTTTCTCATAGACTCCAATGAAAACAGCTCCAAAAACGGACGTAAAAAACGCCGCGACAACGCAGCGAAAAACGCCAGTTGCTCAAAAAACGTCTGAAAATCAGGTACTGTTTTCCCTTGAAAACAGCTCCGTATTTTCAGACGTTTTTGGTCACTACGTGTGCACATACCCTTACTTTAAACATTGTAGCCAAACTATAACTATAACGCCGGTCGGATGAAGAAATGAAGGCTTTATCTCATAAATATTAGTGAACGGTATGGCAGACTTTCTACTACTATGAATGTTACAATCCTGATTTCACGCTGTATACAGGGTATGACGTAATTGTAGTAGAACAATTATTGTTAAAGGGGTTCTCCGGGTGTTAAAGTGTAACTAAACTTTTGACAGATAGTGCTTGGACCCCTCAGATTTCAAAACTTCTGACATGTCACCAAGACCCTTACTGATGGCCAAAACAGTGACAGTAGCGTTACCATGAGCGCTGTGCCGCTTCCTTTCTGATACACATTCCACGGAAAGCCAAGCGAGCGATGTAGACACATAGACTTTCTGTACGGATTCGTAGACATCTGCAGCTTCGTTTCAGCAATTGGCAGGGATCTCAGTGCTCTAACCCCATCTGACCTGCACCTATCTCTAGAACGGGGCCCCCTAAACCACGTTCTACCTTTGTGTGCTCACACTGACTCCTGGCCACTTCCTGATTACATGGTCAGGAGTTACGGAAACAACGTAACTCGCTGAGCTACGCGGTTTCTTTAACTCCCATAGCAGTGAATGGCAGTTATGGAAGCAGCGTAGCATGCGAACTAAGCCGTTTCCATAACTACCATTCAGTTCTATGGGGCTTACGGAAACAGTGTAACTCAGCGAGCTACACAGTTTTCTCCATCACGAAATCAGAACCACCAGTCTGTGTGTGTTCTCGCGGGAGGGAACACCGCCCAAGTCGCCCTGACACTGTCCGTAGCTGATTAGACCGTGTCAGAGGGAAGAGATTACGCCCCTTGCCATTTAGTTAGAAACGCCCCATTAGGTTCAGAGGCTTATGTACATATCGGGCGCTAAATATAATTCTGAGGGCTCGTAGTCTTTCAGAGGGGGTTTTTCTACATTTGATCGAGGCTAGGGAGCCTTCTTAAGCCCACATTTACCATCGTACCTGGAAGGCCAACTTTCGTTGGTATGAGGATCATCACAATCTACCACACTTGTGTTTTTTTTCTCTGTCCAGAATTCTGTCCTTTCTGTAGGGTGGCCTAGATGAAGGTTTGGCACTTAGCTACCTAGAGGGGCAGGTGTCAGCACTTCCCATCTTGTTTAGTCGCCCATTGGCATCTAAGACTGACAGCAAGCTTTTCTGCAGGGGGTTGCTCACACGGTTCCACCTTATCGTCCTCCGATTCCTTCTTGGGATCTCAATTTGGGTTTGCAGGTGTTGTTGTCGGCTCCCTTTGAACCCTTGCGAGAAATCTCCCTTCGTCTTTTATTCTGGAAAGCTTAATGGCTGCTTTATCCTTCCGGATTCCATTTCTGTCTCCATCAGGATAAGTCAGTGCTCTGTGTGGGGACATCCATTTATTTATTTTTTTTCAACGGTTTCGGCCTTTCATCTGAACGAGGACACTATTTTGCCTGTCTCTTAGTCATACGAGTGGGAGCGGTTTCTCAACAACCTGGATGTCTGCCCCTTGTGGTCTTAGGTTTCTCTCACTGCTTCCTTTCGGAGGTCGGATTCCTTGTTTATTCTCCCGGATGGGCCTAGGAAGGGTTTTGGCGGCCTTTTAAGGCCACTTTCACTTTCTGCAGAGTGGTTGGCGCCTCCTGGGCTGTGCGCAATCAGAATTCTGCTTTTCAAGTGTTCAAGGCCGCTACCTGGCCTTCCTTGCACTTTTTTGTCAAATTCTATCAGGTTCACACATTTGCTTCTGCAGAGGCTTTCCTTGGACGCAAGATTTTGCAGGTATCAGTGGCGTAAGTGACCATCTTCTTCTTTTTATTTTTTTTCTGTTCCTGCCCCTGGGTTCTGCTTTAGGACATCACACGGCCAGTGTCCCCCAATGTAATGAAGGAAAAAACCATTCTTTTAGTACTCTGCATAAAATCCTTTTCTTGTCCAGTTCAATTGGATGGACAGCTCCCACTGGTTTTCTGTTTCTCATGGTTCTCTGTTGGAGGGATTCTCGATCTTTGTGACTTTTTTTTTTTTTTTTTTTTTTTTTTTTTTTTTTTTACTTTCCTGGTTTCTACTTCTCCTACTGCTTACGGACAGACTGAATTATCTCTGTGTCTGTAGGTGGGGTATATCCTCTAGGAAGGGCTACAATATTTAATTCTTTGTGACTAGCCTCCTAGTGGCAACAGCATATACCCATGGTCTGTGTCCCCCAATGAACTGGACGAGAAAAGGATTTTATGGCGAGTACTTAAAAAAAATAAAAAAATTATAATAATAATTTTTACTAATCTTGCACAAATCTCTTTTAATGTGTGTTTAGTGCAATTGTACAACTGTCACAATGGTGGCAGCAGTAATGTAAAGAATTGTCAATGATAGTAAATGTTGCAGTAATAAATGTCAAATATTATCGTTTAACATTTGGCATTTCTTTCTTTAATTTCAGCCCCAAGATGTTGACAAGGGTAAGTTGCATAGTACACGATTTGTGAGTAAGTGGTTACGAGAGGCATTTGCGAAAGCTGTGCGTTAGTCCGCTCCGACTATGATTAGAGTAAAAGAAGGTTTAGAACGTGTTTTTTTTCCACTATAGGAACGGCAAACATTTTTATTTATTTTTTTAACCATAGGAAATGGTCATAGTTCATTTTACAGTTTACAAGAAGTGTAGATGCCTTTCTTGAAAAAGTTAATTAATTACCCATATTGTGTTTTACATAGCTATAGTAAGTGTTGCAGGGATTTGTTTGGTTTGTATTTTATTGGGAATGATTTAAAATGTTTCCCTTTTTTTTTTTTGTTTTATGTTTGTACTCTCTAGCATCTCCCTGCAGTAAGCCCACAAATGCGCATTATGCTAATGAAGAACCAAAGAGTCTGCTGTGGGGTCTGGGGTATGCATTAGCATACAGCGCACTGACCATCTGCAGGCTTGCTGCAGGAGAATGCAAACACTAAAAATGACATATTTGGAATCCGGGTCTTTTATGCTATTCACTTATTGCAGTAGTTTATTTCTTAATATAGATAATCGAAAATGCAAACAAAATCACGGAAAATTCTTTAAAAATACCCTTAACATAAAAACTTGATTTAAAGAGGCTCTGTCACCAGATTTTGCAGCCCCTATCTGCTATTGCAGCAGATAGGCGCTGCAATGTAGATAAGAGTAACGTTTTTATTTTTAAAAAACGAGCATTTTTGGCCAAGTTATGACCATTTTCGTATTTATGCAAATGAGGCTTGCAAAAGTACAACTGGGCGTGTTGAAAAGTAAAAGTCCAAGTGGGCGTGTATTATGTGCGTACATCGGGGCGTGTTTACTACTTTTACTAGCTGGGCGTTCTGATGAGAAGTATCATCCACTTCTCTTCAGAACGCCCAGCTTCTGGCAGTGCAGATCTGTGACGTCACTCACAGGTCCTGCATCGTGTCGGCACCAGAGGCTACAGTTGATTCTGCAGCAGCATCAGCATTTGCAGGTAAGTAGCTACATCGACTTACCTGCAAACGCCGATGCTGCTGCAGAATCATCTGTAGCCTCTGGTGCCGGCACGATGCAGGACCTGTGAGTGACGTCACAGCGTGATCTCTGGAGAACACGGCTGTGTCTGCACTGCCAGAAGCTGGGCGTTGTGAAGAGAAGTGGATGATACTTCTATACACAACGCCCAGCTAGTAAAAGTAGTAAACACGCCCCGATGTACGCACATAATACACGCCCAGTTGTACTTTTACTTTTCAACACGCCCAGTTGTACTTTTGCAAGCCTCATTTGCATAAATACGAAAATAGTCATAACTTGGCCAAAAATGCTCGTTTTTTAAAAATAAAAACGTTACTGTTATCTCCATTGCAGGGCCGATCTGCTGCAATAGCAGATAGGGGTGCAAAATCTGGTGACAGAGCCTCTTTAAACAAGTCATTTACTGCTGAGACATTCCCTATCAATGTTTATTTTAGGCCTTGCTCAAACACTGAAGATCTGCTGCAGATTTTGCATGCATATTTTACGCCTAAAACAGAATGGAGTCCAGTAGAGCATACCAAAAGGCCTACCTATTATATATTTCTTCAGTTTAGGTTCTGTTCCTGGTTTTGCCATAAAATAGAAATGCAAAATCTGTAGGAGTTATTCACTGTTGAACAAGATTTTTCAGGGAAAGAAAAAGCGCTATCCTAAGGATGTCAACAATTGTGGTCTAACCGCCAATCCTAGGCAGCTGTACAAAGCTAAATACCTCTTTTGCTAAGCTCTTAATTTTTTTAATGACCCATCAGAAGATCTGTAAAAGTGAACATTTTCTCTTTTTTTCTATGAAATTATTGTAATGGAAATGTTTTTATATCGGTTTTTCTTTATTAGGACCTGGTTCAACCAAGGATCTTCTTAAGTCCATCAATGATAACTTTGCTGGATCTACCGGTTGGGAGGGAGTAGAATATCCTTTTTGTCTGTATTTTGCATTTTCTACACAAGCACATACTATTTATCAACAATAGCAGTCCTTGCATGTAAACTTATAGCATGTGAGCTACGCTGTTTCCGTAACTACTATTCAGTTCTATGGGACTTACGGAAACGGTGTAGCTCAGTGAGTTACGCCGTTGACGTAACTCCCGACCATGTAATCAGGAAGTGGCCGGGAGGCAGTGCGAGCAAAAAAAGCCAGAACGGGTTTAGGGGGCCCCGTTCTAGAGATGGATGCGGGTCTCAACTCTGGGGGTCCGCACCTATCTGACATTTATAGCCTGTGGATATATATTCAGGAAAACCGCAGCACAGCCACAAAAAATTCTTCCATGTGAAAGGACAACTCCCCAAACATGGGTGGTGCATGCAGTAAAGAATCCCAGGCCCAAGGGAGAGTCATCAATATGCAATGGAAGAAAGGAACTGCAGCACTCAAGATAATCCATGCTTGATAAAGACCCATTCATGGGTTGAAACGTTGCAACTGTTTTTATGCTTGGTGAATAAATCAAATACACTTCTTTGGATTATCTTGAGTGCTGCAGTTCCTTTCTTCGATTGCATATCCTGTGGATGTGTCATAAATGTCCTTCATTGGAAAACCCCTATAAGGATCAGACCGGGTATGAAAAATATGGTTCCTTGATTTTGTTTTAAAAGATCAGTCATTGGAATAAAGTTTAAGATGAGAATCCATTCAGGAAACTACTTAAGGCCCTTTTACACGGGCCAATTCTCGGGCAAATGCTCATTCATAGAACGCTCGTTGCCGATAATTGCCCTGTAAACAAGGCAGCGATCAGCAGATGAACGAGCAGATGTCCACCTTCTGATTGTATCGTGTTAAAAATATTATCGTTTGTCGGCAGCACATCTCCCTGTTTAAGCAGGACGTGCTACCGACCTGATGATGCATGGGGACGAGCGATCGGAGTAACGAGTGCTCGTCCCCATGCTAGCTCCTTGTGAAAGGCGCAAATGTGAGCCGAGATGGCTCGTTCGGCGCTCGTTTACTCTGCCCAGCACGGCCCATGTAAGAGGACCTTTAGACAACAATGCTCAAAAACATTTTTAAGGGTCCGTGCACGTGGCGGGTCCCGCAGCAAAATCCGCTGCAGAATTATTCCTCCCATTGACTTCAATGGGAGATTCGGGCAGGACGAACAGGCAGGATCCTTTTCTCCCGCTAGCTGAAGAAATCAGCTAGCGGCAAAAGAAGTGTCTGACTCCCATTGAAATAAATGGGAGGTGGAATACCGCCGCGTGAACAGGGCCTTATTGCCACAAATACTACAAATTGTGTCAATGGAGCAATATGAAAGAACTGAACTCACAGCTGTAGAATGGCAAAACTCAAGTACTGCCCTCCTGTTATGGCTACAGAGTACATCTGAATTTATTGTAGTCTATAATATAGAGCCCACAAGGCTTATTTAGTTTGCACAATGTAGTTGAAAATGGGCAGTGCCGAGGTCCTGTATCTTAGGCTTTTTTCACATCTGCCTTGCTAGACCTATCCCATAGAGTATGTCCGGTTCTGCCGAAGTTTTCATCACTGTTTTTCCGTAAAAAACAGCAGAATCTTTAATGGGGGCTCCTAGCAGAGCCTCCGATGCGGATGTTAATGCAGCCTAAATTACATTGATAATGAGTGTATTAAAAAGTATGCCCTATTTTGGAGCATCTCTGAATTTGAGGTTACTTAGCGTTAAGTTGTGTAATTGCATTCACAACAGCTTCTGATCCTGGTGAGGTTGTGACCTAGAGGACGTGGTTTTGGTGAACCCACGAATAGACCAAAAACGAGAAGCCCCCCCCCCCCCTTTTGGTTGGAGTAGTTTGTTTGAGCCAGTTTTGAGGAAGATGGGTTCTCTTGCCGCCCGTACCCTCTGGATGAAAGCTCGTACCTGGGCGACATCCTGATCAAGTCTTCTTCCAGGGAGGACAATGAGACTGCTCTTCAGATTACTCTGGACACGGAGTTGATTCGGTTGGATTGTTAACCGATTCAAATCTTGCCTGTCCCTGCAGATTGTGTTCTTGGCGGTCGCCGTGACACTCGCTCTGCAAAAGTTTTCCTTCCACCAGAGCATCTATCAATTTTTCAGGATGGGTTTCGTTCCTTTCAGACAGCCGTTCTGATTTCCCTGCTTCTGCATGTTCTTGGGACTGTGGTGGCTTCAATCAAAACCATTCCCTTTGCGCAGTTCCACGTGCGCCCTCTACAACGGGAACCCCCCCCCCCTCCCTTTGAACTGATCTTTATTTCTCTGGATCTGTAGTTCATACTTCCTCTTGCAGTCCAATGCTTGCTTCAGTGGTAGATCACCTCCCTCTGGCCGTTTCTTCCTGCCACTGATCTGTCTGATCCTCTCCACAGATACCAGTCTCGGGTTGGCGGGCTCTTTTCGGAACCTTACGGCTCAGGAGCTGTTGTCTCCACGGGAATCCTCCCTTCCCATCAACCTTCCGTAATGGTGAGCCATTTTCCTGTTCCTTCTGCACTGGACGTCATCGCTGTCAGGACATCTGGTGTGTGTTTCAATGGACAATGCCACGGCCGTGGCTTATCTCAAACACCAGGGCTTCACTCGCAGCATGGTGGTGATGGACGAGGCAGCAAAGGTTCTGGCCTCGGTGAAAGTTTGCGTTCTGTCTCAGACGGCAGTACTCATTCCCGGGGTTGACAAATCGGTCGCAGGCTTCCTGAGCCGCGAAAAGGTGGATCCTGGGTAGTGGTCTCTTCACCAGGAGGCCTTCAATCAAATATGTCTCCGGTGGGTCACCGTGACGTGGACCTGAAGTCCTCTATGTTAAATCGCTAGGTACCTTGCCTTATATCCTGAGCACAAGATCCGGACACTCTCGTGGCGCCGTAGTCCGACATTAGTCTCCTGTATGTCTTTCCTCTTCTGCCGTGGCTCCTCCAATGGCGCAAGGCAGAAGGGACTCCAGCCATTTTGGTAGTCCCGTTTTGGCCATGCCGTTGTTGGTATGCAGACTTTGTCACTGTTGGCCGACGTCCCGTGGCCCTTGCCTCTCCCTGACCTTCTCGCTCAGGGACCTCTCATTCACCAGAATTTAAGGTCGCTACGTTTAACGGCTTGGCTGTTGAGGCCGCAGCTTTGAGGGCTCGTGTTCTCTTTGGTGTTTTTCTCACTATGCTCAAGGCTAGGAAGCTGCCTTCAGCCTGCATTTACGATCGTGCATGGAAGACCTACCATCGTTTGTGCGTTTGTGTGAGGATTGCAAGTTTTCCCTCAAGGTTTCTTTATCCAGAATTCTTTCCTTTTTGCAGGGTGGTCTGGATCAATGTTTGGCACTTAGCTCCCTGATAGGATAGATGACTGCACTCTCCATTTTGTTTGGTTGCCCGTTGACATCTAAGGCTGACATCAAGACGTTTCCGCAGAGGGGTGGCTGATGCGGTCGTGTGTCTGTCCCCCCCCCCCCCCCGTTATAGTCTTCCGATCCCTTCTTGGTATCTCAATTTGGTTTTAGCGGTCTTTAAAGTCGGCTACTTTTAAACCTTTGCGAGACATCTGAGTCTTTTGTCCTGGAAAGTCTTTTTTTTCTGGTCACGATCTTCATCCGGTGGGTCTGAGTTGGCGGCTCTCCTGCTATTCCCCATTTTTTACTCTTTATCAAGACAAGGCAGTGCTCCCACAGTGTAGTATTTTTTTTTCCCAAGTTTGTTTCGGCTTTCTACATGAATTGAGGATAATGTTTTGCCATCTTTTTGTCCATCTCCCAGTCATCGGAGGGAGCATTTCCTGCACAAACTGGATGTCGTCCACGCCTTGCAGACTTAACTTCCTGTCACTGCTTCCATCAGGAGGTCGGCTTCAATGTACATACTCCCGGAGGGAGGGTCCCAGGAAAGGTTTGGCGGCCTCCATGGCCACCATTGCTTGTTTGATTCAACTGATTGTTCACAACGTTTATCAGGTTTGGGGACAGGTTCCCCCTTTTCCGTCTCACGGCCAACTCTATCAGAGCGGTTGGAGCTTCCTGAGCTTTGTGCCATCAGACCTCTGCCCTTCAGTTGTGCAAGGTTGCCATGTGGTCTTCTTTGCAAACCTTTTTGTCACGTTTTACCAGGTGCACATCTTTGCTTCTGCAGACACTCCCCTAAGTCGCGTGGTCTTGCAGGCACTTGTGAAATAGCTGACCATGTCCTGTGTTCTTTTCCTACGCCTGTGGACTGCTCTAGAGTGCCCCACAATCTGTTCCCCAACGAAACAAAACAGAAATCAATCCTTTTCTTGTCCAGTATATTGGAGAACACTGCTCCCACCCATTTGTGTGTACGAGGTTTTTTTTATGTTTGTGATTGAGAAATCTCCCCCATTTTGTTCCGATGGTCCGAGTGGAGGGATATGAGCGCTTTCTTTTTGAATTTGGGAGTTGGTGTCGACAGATCCTGGAATACAGCTGTCCCTTCCCCCTGGAAGGTTCTTCTGTCAACTCCGCTTCTGCTTTTCCCAGCCTATTTGTCCTGTAGGAGATTATAATTTCCAGTTTCTCAGGTGGGATGTTGTCCGGATTTCTACTGTAATGTTTTCCCACTATCCAAGGCATCGGATCAGTCCATTCTAACCTGGAGCTTGTGAAGTTGGAGTTTTTGCGGGGTATCCCTGTAATTGGTGGTAGCATTTCCAGGTACATCCAGGGAGACTTCCTTTACTCATTGGGATGGTTTTGACCCTTTTCTGGACGTGAGAAGCCTCCTGCCCTCTCGGTTTCGTCACTGAGCAGCCCGACACGAGGCAGTGACGTTATCATGCCGGTCTGCGCCAAGCCACACAGACCAGAGGAGCAGAGGGATCTCCTCCATCTGTCGTTGGACAGAGGTTAGGCGAGTATTATTTTTATTAGGCACTATTGGGGCATTATATTGTGTGAGGCAGCTATGGGGACGTTATGCTGTGCGAGGGCAGCTATGGGGGCATTAGACTGCACGGGGCAGCTATGAGGGCAGTAAACTGTGGAGGGCAGTGTCTGGGTATATTATATACAGTAGTATACAGCAGATTCATGGAATATATATTCCATGGCATGGCATTCAAATAGGGGGCATGGCATGCAAAAGGGAGTGTGGCCTAAAAATTGCTCATTAATCGTAGTCTGAGTTGCATGTTTGTTTAATCGAGATTTTGATTTAGGTCATAATTGCCGAGCCCTAGGTCGTTACTTTTTTTTTTCTTTTTTGTGTTATGTCTGTCCTTGCTATACTTTACACTTCTTAACTATTGCAAACAATGAAGAAACATGAAGACAAGAAGCAGTTGGGAGATTTCTTTGGCATGTGGAACAGTTATGCTGAATGTTACCCTGCAACGTAAGTGGTACCTGTTGTTGCATATATGATTCCTATTATGCATGACATGCAAAATTATATAATCCAGTAATAAAGACAAATTCAGCCAAGTCGATGAGCTAGATATTGAGATATATACTAGTCCTTCTCAATGAATTAGAATATCATCAAGAAGTGAATTTATTTCAGTAATTCAATTCAAAAAGTGGAGCTCCTATATTCTATAGATTCATTACACACAGAGTGATCTATTTGCAGCATATTTTTTTTTATTTTAATGTTGGTTATGGCTAACAGTTAATGAAAACTGCAAACACCACTTGGTCTAAAGTAAAAACACGCCCAGTTGGGCATTAAAGGCACTCTGTCACCAGATTTTGCAGCCCCTATCTGCTATTGCAGCAGATCGGCGCTGCAATGTAGATTACAGTAACGTTTTTATTTTTAAAAAACGAGCATTTTTGGCCAAGTTATGACCATTTTCGTATTTATGCAAATGAGGCTTGCAAAAGTACAACTGGGCGTGTTGAAAAGTAAAAGTACAACTGGGCGTGTATTATGTGCGTACATCGGGGCGTTTTTACTAGCTGGGCGTTCTGACGAGAAGTATCATCCACTTCTCTTCAGAACGCCCAGCTTCTGGCAGTGCAGACACACAGCGTGTTCTCGAGAGATCACGCTGTGACGTCACTCACTTCCTGCCCCAGGTCCTGCATCGTGTCGGCCACATCGGCACCAGAGGCTACATTTCATTCTGCAGCAGCATCGGCGTTTGCAGGTAAGTAGCTACATCGACTTACCTGCAAACGCCGATGCTGCTGCAGAATCAACTGTAGCCTCTGGTGCCGATGTGTCCTCGCTCGTCCGACACGATGCAGGACCTGTGAGTGACGTCACAGCGTGATCTCTCGAGAACACGCTGTGTCTGCACTGCCAGAAGCTGGGCGTTCTGAAGAGAAGTGGATGATACTTCTCGTCAGAACGCCCAGCTAGTAAAAGTGGTAAAAACGCCCCGATGTACGCACATAATACACGCCCACTTGGACTTTTGCAAGCCTCATTTGTATAAATACAAAAATGGTCATAACTTGGGCAAAAATGCTCGTTTTAAAAAAAAATAAAAATGTTACTGTAATCTACATTGCAGCGCCGATCTGCTGCAATAGCAGATAGGGGTTGCAAAATCTGGTGACAGAGCCTCTTTAAGAAAGTAATTAACATAAAGCTAAAATCGCTCCCAACGTGGTAAAAATAGATAGTTTTTCTAAATAAAAAGCAGTTTACTGCAACCTTATACCTGGTCTTAATTTCTTGTGATTTAGCATGTCCATGTATTATATTTACAGACCATTGACTTCAATGGGGTCAATTGGTTTTCTTGTTAATCGGGTGACTTGGCACTATTGGTAAATGCTCCTGCCGCTTGGTGGCAACGCTAAGTAGGAAAGAGTCTTTTTGATCCACCCAATTTATTAAGAGCTGCACACCTCTTGCTAAATTTGTCACATCTTTGGCTATAAGGGTGACAGGAATTGTGCCAGTTTTCTGGTGTAAATTACGGTAAATCTGTTCTGATGGAGGCCCACTTTTTGCTAAACATCACCCCTTTTCCCACCACTTTCGGAATGTGGCAAAAATTTTAGTGCAACTATTAACTGTTCTAAATTTGCGTCTTTTTCTTATGCTAGTCTAAACCTTTTGATCTATTACCCCCACCCCTCCCTTCCCCTCTGTTTCCTTGTGGATTACAACTAACCATTAGTGACCCATTACACGGGCCAACAATCAGCCGAGCGAGCATTCTTTTGAACGCTCGTTCCAAATTATTGGCCCGTGTAAACATGGCAGCGATCAGCTGACAAACGAGCAAACGCTGTGTAAACGGGTTGTGCTGCCGACAATGATTTAAACTAATGGGGACCAAACGATCGTATGATCGTTCTTCCACATGCAGCATAGCATTGGCCTGTGTAAAAGGGCCTTTTAACGTGCGCCGATTTGACTTATATCGTTGATCAGCACTCGTTATGGGCAGAAACAAACCCTACTCACCCTTAGGCGTTCCAATGGGGAAACTCCCTGTGCTCAATTTCTAATCTGAGGACCCTTTCCACCAAAAACCATTGTCCAAACTGGAGAGCCTCTCTTAAAACCTGTATTCGCCCCTTTCAATCCCAACACTACATTAGGTACAAAATAAGTTTTGTTTGTGTTGTAACTCACTGAATGAAAGATTACAATGTGTGGGTTACATATGCTTAGTAACAATCTGTTCTTCTGTCTCTTTGCAGTATGGACGATATGGCAGTTGATAGTGATGAAGAAGTAGATTACAGTAAAATGGACCAGGTAAGTCTTCGTCCAGTTCTTTGGCCCTGTTCATATTATGTTTGCGATGTCTGTTTCGCATGTACATCGGAAAAGTTTCCAATGTACATGCTAAAAGTGTCCATAGGCTTCCATTGCCATTCGGAGGCTAAAAGACTTTCCTTTTAGTCCATACCGCTTTATTCAGCAAAAAAATAAAAATGTATGTTTAACGGATACAATAATTGCCTTATGGGTGATTGATGTCACTATATGGCATCTGACACAGGCCTCCATTTAACGCTTAAGTCGGGAAGCTCCAGTGGCGTCACTGGAGTTTTTCTTGGTCAAACACACTTTTTGCTTGCTTTAGGGACTATACTGACACATGAGAGCACATATACGGACACTGCTTCCTAATCACCAGGGCCACCGCTCCAAACAGGCAGAGATTATGGTATCTGGACTGAACAACAACAGTTTGCTCCTTCCCTCTCTGCACTAAGACTACACCGTTCCCCCTGCCAAACATAGCGTAGATGTCCGCATTCAGCACTTTGTTTAAAAAAGTGCGGTATTCGGAGGTACTGTAGGTGACGCATGGTTCTCTCTGAGCGGTCCTGACTGGAGGTGGTGGGACCTCTGCAGGTTACTGTCCCTTAAATCCAGGCGCAGGCTAAAGTTTTGTATTGTGCGGGATGGATCTGAGCATTGTCCATTTTATTTGTGCTCTTTCCCCGTTTTGCTCCAACATTATGTGGTGAATTACAGAGGGGAGAGAACGAACTGCACAAGCCACAATTGAGTCCATAAGGAGGAGAGTGGGAGACCAGGAAGGTGAGCGGCTTATGTAGTGGCAAGGATGCGAGCCAGCAATATCAAGTGTGCCACTGCCTATGCTAAACAGGAACTGTGTGTCCTGGGAGGAGACCCACGTCCCGGGCACTGGCATCTACTGTGGTGAGCACTGCCCACCTTGATGCTATAAGAGGGGAGAAATGTGTATGGGTGACGTATCCCACTATACCGGGTACAGTGGGATACGTTGCAACCATCCGTCGTGAGTCCTTCCTCCGACGGAAGGCCGCAACGTCATGTGAATAGGGCCTTTGTCCACTTTCACATGGCAGTATTATTAAAAAGCCTAGGAGTGGAAACTCCAGAGCAAATATAATGGAAAGATTTTTGTCACTTGCAAGTTTTGAACTCCTGGTTTTGGCTTACTAACATTGAAGTAAATACGAACTAAAATACTGTCTGAAAGTGGCCTATAGATTAGATCTTGGAAATTATCATAATTAACAAAATTTTATGTTTAAACATTTTTAAGATGATATTTTTTTTTTTTTACATTTTCCAATTTTTCTATAGTTAATAATAATAAAGAAAATCCTCAAATCTTGGCCTCATAATAGACTAACACTACCTGCTATGTAGAGATCACAGGCAGGATTACATTGACAGGTGACGCCTCTGTTATGAAGCTGGAGGCATATAAGAGGATTCACAAATGATAATGGGTAATGGACACAGCTCTTCTTCTACCCCTCCCTGCACATTAACCTCTGCACAGGTCACAGAGCATGCCCACAACAATCCCCCATGGAAGTCAATAAGTCCTCTCCAGACTACAGGTTCCTATGATCCATGTGACTGCTGTAAAACATACCTCTGAATCCTGTTAACTGAGCAAAGCAGCTGTACAGGGAGGATGGCCATCCCTACAATCATATACAGAAAATAAAATCAGATTAGAAAAAAAAAAATGTTTCACTATCTGGTTTTATTTGGTAAAAAAAAAATATATAAAGAGTAACGGGGAGTTTGGGAACCACTGTCCTCGCGATCAGTGGGGGGTCCCAGAGGTGGGGCAGCGTTCAGACAATCATCACCTATCCTGTGGGTAGGTGATAATTGTAGATTCTGGTACAACCCCTTTTAAATGATTTTTCTAGTTTTATGTAAATTAGGTATAATCACCATATTGTTGAAAAGTTATACAACGTGTAATATACTTTTGTATCAATTCCTCACCGTTTTTAATTTATTTGTTTGCGATCAGTGAAAAAACCACTTGATTATATTGAGTTACCTATTCCAGCTCTTACCTGAGAAGTGGATACAAGTGCTCTGTGATCTAAATACATCCGTATGAGCTGCACGAATCTGTAGGTTGCTATTAGTATTCGTCTCAAGCCCAACCTGTTTTTAGGGTATGTCCAAACAGAGCGTAATTGCTGCAGATTTTTCATCCAGATTTGCGGACAGAAAATCTGCAGCATATTACGGTAGCAGCAAAGTGGATGAGATTGAACAAATGGCATTCACAGGCTGTGGGAAATTTGCATGCAGCAATTGACCTACGGTGCAGATTTTTTAATCTACAGCATGTAATTTTATGCTGCGGACTGGTTGCTTGTTTGTTGTGAATTTTCCCCATTAACCCCTTAGTGACCACCAATACGCCTTTTCACGTTCGTCACTAAGGGGCCTTAGGCTAGGCTGACGCCTTTTCACGTTAGCCCAGTCTAAGTCCTGCACGGGTCTCCCGTGCAGGCTGGAGCCGGGGCTCAGCTGTCTGATGACAGCTGAGCTCCTGCTCCAACGCCCGCGATGGAAGTTTACTTAGATCGCGGCCGTTTAACCTGTTAAATGTCGCCGTCGATAGCGACCGCGGCATTTAACTTGTTTACAGAGGGAGTGAGCTCCCTCTGTCACCCATCGGCGGCCTGCAAATGCAATCGCTGGTCTCAGATGGGGTGTCATGGCAGCCGGGGGCTTGATAAAAGCCCCCAGGTCTGCCCTGGACATATGCCTGTCAGGATGCGCGTTTACCTCCGTAATCTCGCGAGATTTCGTTTCACTTGCCGGTATCTCACAGAAAAGATTCAGAAGTGTCAGGATTCTGAGTACACATGACGTCCAGGCTGGATTTCATGTGTATTCATTATCAGGACACTGTAGTAATGTTAGGGCTTGTGTATGAGGCTGCACATAGTGATATAACTATATCGCTAGTGCAGTGTAAATGAATGGAGAGGAGTGCATGATGCCGATTGGTCAGCGTCATGCACTCCTCTGTACAACGCCCACTTGGTCGAAAGTAAAAATACGCCCACTTGGGCATTAAGAAAGCTCATTAGCATAAACCAAAATCGCTCCTAACGTTGTGAAAAAAGATCGGTTTTTTTAAATAAAAAGCATTACTGTCACCTACATTACAGCGCCGATCTCCTTATGTAGGAGATAGGGCACTTATAATGTGGTGACAGAGCCTCTTTAATACGACTAGGTCTTTGGAAAAATTAAAAAGCTATAGCTTTTGAAATGCAACGATGAAAAAATCGCTCTGTCATTAAGGCCCAAAATAGGATGGTCACTACAGAGTTAAAGTTCACGCTCATTCTAGCTGAAGGACACTGTTTTTTGTGAATTTTGTATTACGTATTGCCCTATACTGTCTACTGCATGTGATAGAAGTGGTCACATATCTAACTTTTTTCTTTTACTTTTGCAGGGAAATAAGAAGGGACCTTTGGGACGATGGGACTTTGATACACAAGAAGAATATAGTGACTACATGAACAATAAAGAGGCTCTGCCCAAGTGAGTATTCTCATTGTTACTTTGTAGATACTAGGAAGCAGCACTCCGAGAAAGAGTTATCCGAACTAGAACCAGATGTCCTACAAATCGTTTTCCATAGTTCTATAAAAAAAAACATTGGTGGCGTTAACCCTTTAGTGACCAGCCTATTTTGGACCTTCATGACCGTGATCTTTTTCCGTTTTTCAAAAGCCATAACTTTTTTTTTTCTTTTTCCGTAGACCTATCTGTGAGAGCTATTTTTTTTGTGGGCTGAGTTGTATTTTTTTAATGCCACTATTTTTGAATATATATGATTTTATTGGTTAACTTTTTGTGTCCGTAATGAAAAAATATGGAATGTGTCCAAAATATACGCAGTTTACTGTGTGGTATAAATAATACAATAACTTTATTCTGTGGGTTGTTATGATTACGGCGATACCAAATGTATATATTTTGTTGTACTACTTTTGCATACTAAAACCATTTTTTTTTTCTTGTACATTACATCGGGGACACAGACTGAGGGTATATGCTGTTGTCACTAGGAGGCTTGACACTAAGAATTAAAAAAATGACCCCACCTACAGACACTAAGCTATCTGTTTTACATTAGTGTTTGTAGGCGGCAGACACGCCTGCTAATGTATCAGTCTTACCATATTTTTTTATGCGTTTTTTCTTCTTCCTTTTTTATCTGGAAAACAGGGCTGACATAAATCTCCCTGTTGTCCCCTCCAAGGCCAGCGCAGTGTCTTACTACAAAAGCATCAGCTCCTTCTCAAAGTGTGAACTACTAAGGAGCTGCTCCTGCTAGTCACACATCTGGGAGATGGAGGGTGAGTGTTATAACATTCCCCCCCCCCCCATCCCTTTTGGACTCCGCTTGTATAGCGCTGACAGACAACGCTACCTGGGGCCCACAGGACTCTGCCCACTGGCCACATAAATTTTTGGGATTTTGCTGACCGCTAACTTCACAGGCACCTTTTCCCAGTCTGCCTGCGGCACCATTTTTTTCAATTTTATAACTGGTGCCATTTTGTGGCGTGTTTACAGTGGGGATGAGGGGGGCTCTAGGATAGCGCATACACTTCTGGATCTGAGTAGGATCGGCCCTAGGCCTCTCTCGATACGGGTTTCTTAGACCTCATTCCCTGAGTGTATTTGCTCACTGTAGGAGTATTTTCCTTGCAGACCTAGGTAAAGACACCGATTACCCCCTTCCTAAGGTATAGAAATCTATTGCTGTTTAGTACCTGAGTGGATTCATAAGTCATATCTTTCTCGCTAGACAACTATCACAGTCCATTATGCATGCTCTAAATGCAGCACTAAATTTCCTTGTGGTCAGCCTGCTTCCCTATATGATTCATGCCGGCCATCTGGCTGTGCCTGTGGCTCCTGCACCCTCTCCACCCTAAGCGTTGCTCGTACCTGGTATTGTGGGTTTTGACATGGACTGGACCCATCCCCTTTCTAGGACCGCTGGGAACCTGGCAGACATCAGCCAGTCGATGGTGGGCATAATGGTTCGCCTTTTCTGGCTAACCACCTCTGGACTCTCAGTCCATGTTTTCCTCATGTTGCAGTTCACTCAACCTACTTCACTTTCACGGGCCTCTTCTCCCCCCCCCCCCCCACCCCACCCTCTGGTGGTGCAGTCCAGTGCCTCCTCTACCCCCAGTGGGGGTCTCATCAAAGGGGGCTCTTTATGATTCGGATCCGGGTGACAAGGAGTCTTCCCAACTGTCCACTTCTGTTAAGGTGGTAATCTCTTCCCCCACCGTTCCCCGAGGTCGAGATTCCTTTCTGCGGATGCCAACCTTGAGGGGTGGGGAGGAACATTTCACCATATCAGGGGCAGTGGTCCCCACAGGAATCCTCTCTCCATCTTCCTTTGCCTGCTGCGTTGGCCATCATTCCTGTCCAGCCATGCAGTGCAAATCCAATCATACAATGTCACGACCGTGGCTTATCTTAATCATCAAGACGGGATGCACAGCACAGCAGTGATGGCCAAGGCCGCAAATATTCTCGCCTGGGCGGAACGCCACGTTCCTTCTGTCTGCAGTACACATTCCAGGGGTCGACAACTGGTTTGCAGACTTCCTAAGTCACAAAAGGGTGGATCCCAGGGAGTGGTCCCTGCACCAGGAGGTCTTCGACCAGATTTGCACCAGATGGGGCAGGCCGGATATGGACCTGTGGGCATCCAGATTCAGTCGCTAAGTTCCCTGCTTTCTCTCCTGAGCCTGGAATCCAGAGGCCTATGCCATGGGTGCTCTTGTGGCTATGTGGATCTGCTTCAGGCTTCCGTATCATGTTTCCCTCTCCTGCCTCGGCTTCCTCCAACTGCTCCGGGCCGAGGGGATTCTGACTTTCCTGCTAGCCCTAGATTGGCCGCGTCGTTATTGGTACGCAAACTTGGTGTCCTTCCCATGGGCCTTGCCTCTCCGTTCCGACCTCCCCTCTGACACCTCTCTTTAAAGAGGTTCTGTCACCAGATTTTGCAGCCCCTATCTCCTATTGCAGCTGATCGGCGCTGCAATGTAGATAAGAGTAAAGTTTTTGTTTTTTTTTAAAAAACGAGCATTTTTGGCCAAGTTATGACCATTTTTATATTTATGCAAATGAGGCTTTCTAAAGTACATCGGGGCGTTTTTACTTTTACTAGCTGGGCGTTGTGTATAGAAGTGTCATCCACTTCTCTTCACAACGCCCAGCTTCTGGCAGTGCACAGACACAGCGTGTTCTCGAGAGATCACGCTGTGACGTCACTCACTTCCTGCCCCAGGTCCTGCATCGTGTCAGACGAGCGAGGACACATCGGCACCAGAGGCTACATTTGATTCTGCAGCAGCATCGGCGTTTGCAGGTAAGTCGATGTAGCTACTTACCTTCAAACGCCGATGCTGCTGCAGAATCAACTGTAGCCTCTGGTGCCGATGTGTCCTCGCTCGTCCGACACGATGCAGGACCTGGGGCAGGAAGTGAGTGACGTCACAGCGTGATCTCTCGAGAACACGCTGTGTGTCTGTGCACTGCCAGAAGCTGGGTGTTAACGATGAGAAGTGGATGATGCTGATTCGTCAGCATCATACACTTCTATTCACAACGCCCAGCTAGTAAAAGTAGTAAAAACGCCCAGATGTACACACACAATACACGCCCAGTTGGACTTTTACTGTAAACACGCCCAGTTGGACTTTTGCAAGCCTCATTTGCATAAATATGAAAATGGTCATAACTTGGCCAAAAATGCTCGTTTTTTAAAACAAAACAAAAACGTTACTGTAATCTACATTGCAGCGCCTATCTGCTGCAATAGGAGATAGGGGTTGCAAAATCTGGTGACAGAGCCTCTTTAAGGTCACTACATTTATTCATTACGCAGTTCCCCCTTGTCATCCAATTCCTCTGAGATCTCAACTTGGTTTCGGAGGTTCTGCATTCAGCTCCTTTCAAACCTTTGCGAGAAATCTTCCCTTCATTGTCTTTCATGGCAGGTGGTTTTTCTGGTTGCAGTGACTTCCATCCAGAGGGTCTCTGAACTGGCGGTGTTGTCTTGCCGCTCTACATTCCGGAGTCTTCTTCAGGATAAGTATAGTAGTAAGATGGGCTGAACTCCTGAAAATGAATATTGGTGCTGTTCGAGTTGGAATCCCCACAATATCAGTAACTAAGAACCCCAGCACTTGAATATGAATCATGAATAAACTTTGGATTTTTCAAAATGCGTTTTTATTCGTACGTAGGTTAATGTACTTCACAATGTAGTAAATTCTTTTATATTATTGCGATTTCTTTTCAACAACGTTTCGGCCTATCCATTATCCTAATCGCTTAGTATAAGTGTGCTGTGCAATCCTGATGGGATAATGCGGCGTCTGATACTCTCACCTAGGAGCATCTGACAGACGCAGAATTATCCCATCAGGATTGCATAGCACACTTATACAAAGCGATTATGATTATGGCTTTTAACATGTATTAGGGCATTGTTCTGCCATCCTTTTTATTAGTTTCCCAGTCATCCAAGTGAGCGTTCCCTCCAGAACCTGGATATTGCCCGCTCCTTGTGTTCTTACGTTTCTGTAACTGCTTTTTTCCGGAGGTTGGATTCCTTGTATTATCCTCCTGGAAGGTCCCAGAAAGGGATTGGTGGCCTCTAAGGCCACTATCGCTCGTTGGATTTGGATGGCTATTTGCGAGGCTTGCCGGGTTCGGGGTAAGGTTCCCTCTTTTCTGATCACGGACCACTCTAGCACAGTGGTTGGGGCTTCTTGGGCTGTGCGTCATCAAGCTTCTGCTCTTCATCTATGCAAGGTGGCTACATGGTCTTCCTTGCACACTTTTTGTCAAGTTCTATCAGGTGCATACCTTTACCTGTGCCGACACTTCTCTTGGTCGCAAGGTCTCGCATGTGCATGTGTAAAATAGGTGACCATGTCCTTTCTTCTGTTGCCGCCCCAGGGGACAGCTTTAGGATGTCCCATGGTCTACAGCCCCCAATGTAACAAACAGAATTTTTTTTGAGTACTCATTGTAAAATCCTTTTCTTTTTATTGCATCTTTTAGAAGGCAGTATTAAGAGCGAATAGCAATTCTGACGATGTGTTTTATTTTATTTTTCACAGCGTTCACTGTGCGGTTTAAATAATGTAATTGTTTTATAATTTGGACCGTTACGCACGCAACAATCCCAATTATGTATAGTTTTTTTTGTAAGGGAGAGAGGGCTGTTTTATTTTTTTCCTTTTTATTTTTTTTTTTTTTTTTAAATTTCCTTTTTAAAATGTTTAATTTAGTAACTAAAAAAAAAGGGTAGCTTTTTTTTGTTTTTTGTTTTTTTCTTGGTCCCACAATTGGACAGAACTACTCGATAGTTTGATCACTTTTATAATATATTGCAATACTTCTGTATTATGTCTGTTCGTGTTCAACTAAGGGTATGTTCACACGGCCTATTTACGGACGTAATTCGGGCGTTTTTGCCCCGAATTACGTCTGAAAATAGCGCCTCAATAGCGCTGACAAACATCTGCCCATTGAAAGCAATGGGCAGACGTTTGTCTGTTCACACGAGGCGTATATTTACGCGCCGCTGTCAAATGACGGCGCGTAAATAGACGCCCGCGTCAAAGAAGTGACCTGTCACTTCTTTGGCCGTAATTAGATCCGTTATTCATTGACTCCAATGAATAGCAGCGCTAATTACGGCCATAATTGACGCGGCGTTCAAGCGCCTGCACATGCCGGTACGGCTGAAATTACGGGGATGTTTTCAGGCTGAAACATCCCCGTAATTTCAGCCGTAACGGACGCCCTCGTGTGAACATACCCTAACAGGCATTCCATTAGGCTTTGTCTATAACAAACTTTTCTATAATAGGCTGTTGTTATAGCTGTGAGCTTTGTTTTATACTATATTAAAAGTTACATTTTAACCTTACCCTTTACTGTATTTCCATTAAATGGACCATATAATATTCTAAAAAAAAACAAAACGTTTAAAATAGTTTTTGTGAGGTGGAATGAACAAAAAAAAAAAAACAGCAACTCCACCATTGTTCTTTTGGATTTTGTTTTTAAATTGTTCACCATACGTTAAAAATTACATGTTTTTTCCCATAATGAGTATTTATCACAAATCCACAGGATAGGTGATAAATATCTGATCGGTGGAGGTCTGACTGCAGGGACCCCCACCGATTGTGAGAATGGACTTACCTTTCTGTTCCTTGGAGCCCCATACGAATGGAGCGGTAGTTTGTATGCTTGCCCACCACTCCACGATTATGGAAAAACCGCTTTGTTTATTTTGCGGGTTAGTGTGATTACGGCGATACCAAATATGTATAGTTTGTTTGTTTTACTACTAAAGCATTTGGTTAACATCTGGTTTTGTGTCAGTGTTTTAAGACGACCCATAACTGTATTTTTAATTTTTTTTCGGTCAATGAAATGGTGTTGGGGCTTGTTTTCACGTTGCTATTGGGCCGATGGGATGACAGTGGGGGGGGGTCACTCCCTATCTAACAGCTGAGATGCCGCAGTCGCTACTGATCGCAACAAGTGTTTAAGCAGCCGGGAGCAGAGTTTTTATTTGCATATTTGTAATGTTCTACTTACAAAATCTTGCATGTTTAATTTATTTTTACTTTAGGGCTGCATTTCAATATGGTATTAAAATGTCAGAGGGACGTAAAACAAGACGCTTCAAGGAGACCAATGAAAAAGCAGAATTGGACAGACAGTGGAAAAAGATCAGTGCGGTAAGAATATTATTGATTTATATAGCGCCATCAACTCGCCATGCTTCACTAAGAATAAAGTCTATACCCCTTTTTTTTTTTTTTTCGTAAGAGGAGATGGATAAAATTCAGTTCAAAGGAAAACTGGTGAAACGAGTGATATTACTGCTTTCATGTATCTAAGGCAGAAATCTAATTTGTTGGTATTGGAAATTACTTTAGTTTTTCCTTTGCAAAGTTTCTATACATCTCCTCTCCAGTATACTATAGGGGCAAAAATAAAACTTTGTACCCTAAGTTTCAGTGACAATCTATTGATATTCTCACTAACACTATTACTAATGTTTCTTTCAATTCTAATGATTTTCTCTAGATCATTGAAAAACGTAAGAAGCTGGAGGCTGATGGGTAAGTGTTTGCAACAGTAGGATATTGTCTTATGGCTGTTTAGATTATCATAGGATACTGGTTATCAGTGCATTTCTACTTGTTCATGCCCCATGCACACGAATGTAAAAACGCCCGTAATCACGGGCCGTAATTACGGGCCCATAGACTTCTATTGGCCACGGGTACCTCCCCGTATGCTTACGGGAAGGTGCCCATGCCGTTGAAAAATATAGAACATGTCCTATTTCAGGCCCTAATTATGGCACGGGCAGGCCCATAGAAGTCTATGGGGCTCCCGTAATTACGGGTGACTATGTGTGGGCACCCGTAATTACGGGAGCGTTGCTAGGCGACGTCAGGGGATAGTCACTGTCCAGGGTGCTAAAAGAGTTAAACGATCGGCAATAACTCTTTCAGCACCCTGGACAGTGACTTCCGATCCCAATATAGATCAATGTTTAAAAAAAATAGAAGTTCAAACTTACCCAGAACTCCCTGCTTCTTCCTCCAGTCCGGCCTCCCGGGATGACGTTTCAGCCCATGTGACCGCTTTAGCCAATCACAGGCTACAGCGGTCGCATGGACTGCCGCGTCATCCAGGGAGGTCGGGTTGGATGTCGAAAGAGGGACGCATCACCAAGACAACGGCCGGGTAAGTATGAATTTCTTTTACTTTTACTATGGAAAGGGCTGCCCCTTCTCTTTATCCTGCACTGATAGAGAGAAGGGGCTGCCGATTAGTGCAGTGCAATTTTGCAGCTAAAACATGCCCGTAAATACGGATGGAATACTGGTGCAATACGGGTCGAATACGTGTGACCAAGGACCCGTATTTACAGGAGGAAAAAAATAAGTTTGTGTGCATGGGGCCTTATTGTATAAATTGTATTGTAAATTTACAGAGCGGGTGAAACGGTTCTGTAATTATGTATCTCTCACAAACTGTGCCGTAAAGTATGCTCTCTTATTACCTAAACTTTACACAACTTGAGGTTACGTTCACACATTGCGTTTTGCTGATGCTATTTGTAGCCAATTCTAGGAATGGATCCAAAACAAAAAGATTAAACCTTTGACATACCTCTCCTGTGTTTAGGCTCCACTTCTCTTGTAGAACCGATACTAATATATTAGAACATTGGATTTACAACATTTCTCGTTCGTCTCGTGGCACACAGACCAGGAGTATATGCTGTTTTACTGAGATTCGAGACATTAAGAATAAAGTGTAGACTCTTCCATCAGTATATACCCCTATAGGATCTGAGCTAGTCATTCTTAGCTTAGTGTCTGTAGGAGGCAGACCACCCCTGCTGGTACAGCAGGCTGTCTCTCTATTTTTTATGTTAATTTTTTTTCCTTCTAGCGGGGTAACTCTGTCCCCTACCTACCCCACCATCTGGCGGATGCTCAGTGTTTTATTGCATTGTTGTCCCCCCCTGCTATGCTAAGGACAAGAAGAAATTAAAGTGCAAGCTTCTTTTGTTGTGCCACTTTACTCCCCACCAGTGTCCCACCACATCGCAGATGGCATACAGATGGGACTTCCCTACTGGTTCTACATACTGGGAATAAAGTGGACTTCGGGACAGGTGAGAAGTGTACACCATCGCCCCCCCTCCACAGCCTTGCCATGTGAGATACTTGGCCAGGCACATTTTGAAAATTTTTTTTTTCTCTGGCACGACGTGCTCCTCTTCCTAACACTCCTGTATTGGCATGCACAATAACGCCGCTACTGGCGGCCCATGGCTGCTTCTCTGGGGTTTATGATTCCACATGTCCCTAGTTGCCAGACTACTATTTTCACTATAAGGTCCGCCATCTTTTTCGGCTTCCCACAGGCTGGGATTCGGACCCCTGATCCTGGCCAGTGTTTGGGTTACAGCGGTCACGTGATCGCTAGCGGGTAATTCCAGCAGGGAGAAGGGGCAGGTCATCTTTTCCTGCTCGCATCAGACACTAGGAGAATTCGTACAGAAGATTGCCTTATGTGATTCATTTTGCCTGTTCAACATGTGACCAAGAATTCTTATGTGGTCAACCTACTCCTCTGTGATGCATGCCGGCCTCTTGGCCAAGCATCTGAGCCTCGGTGAGAATCTACAATCTCTGCCACCCTCAGCCATGCCTACGCCCAGTGCGGACGCTTAACTGCTATGGGCCAACTTCCTCTCCGGGGTCGTTGGTGACCTCTCCAATGCCACCCGGTCCTTGTCGGGCTTCTTGGTTCGCCTTGCCGATCATCTCTCTGGCAACTCAACGTCCTTCTTCTACCCATGGCAAACCTTCTAAACTGGTCAGATCTGTGCGAACTCCTCCACCCTCCGTATCTGTAGTGGACAGTCTCGTCTCTGAAGTCAGAGATACTTTATATCAATCAGCACTGAGTGATGGTCGCGAGCGGCATTCAACGCAAGGAGATCGTAAAAGCCATATAGCTGATAAATAATTTTATTTTCCATCGACATAGCCATATGAGGGCTTGTTTTTGATGGACAAGTTTTTTTTTAATGGCAACATTTTGGAATAGATATGTAACTTATTGATAAACTTATATTAACATTTGTGGAGGGGGGGGGGGTGATAAACAGGAATTCTGGCATAGTTTATTTTTTGCCTCTGCAAGGGTCAATAAGGCCTCTACTGAGTGACTTCACCATCGCCTCCTCTCAGCAGCACCTACTGAAGGTCTAGTGTACCTCTCAACCGTTGTCATGGGCTACCAAGTATCTCTGTGACGCTTCTTTGGATTGGACTTGCCTTGTGCGCATCCTCCTCCCCTTTTTGCTGGGCAGTGTGGCTAAAGTGCTGGTCTGCCGACATTTCTTTTCAGTGGTGCTTGACGGCTGTACCTTTTTTTGTTGGCTCCTATCTCTTTTGGAGCTTGCCTGTATAAGATCGTAACAGACTGAAAGAGCACTCGCCTGCCTCAAATTAAGGCTCGTCGTGCTCCTAACCCAAGGCAACCAGGACTTTGTGTCCCTTTCGCAGATTGTTTGGACCACGGGCACTCAGTCATCAGTCCCACCAGGACTCCAAGAACAGTCCTACCTTAAAGCCCTCTTCCTTGAGGTGCCCTCGTCCTTCAGGCCGCTAAGCTTGTAGCGGGAAAACACTTACATCTGAAGGTGCTCGGCCTTTGGCTCTGAGGTGGTAGGCAAACTTCTACTCTTCGAGGACGTTTAGCTTCATCCTATTTCAGACGTCTGGGGTGTGGTTAGTAGTCTCCACATGGTTTGCTTTTTACCTGACGGGCTCTGCCTTTTTCAAGCATTAGAATCCCTCTTGAGTCAAGGAGTCATTTGTTCCTGTTCGTTTAGTCTAGGAGTCCTGTGGTTAGTCTAGGAGTCCCGTGGTTTGTACTTAAAACTTTTTGTTGTCCCCATAAAGTTTGGTTCAGTCTTTTCCCATCCTGGACTTCAAACGGCTGTAAATCTTTTGTCCAGGTCAGTCCTTTCCGCTCTGAATGCCTTCATTGAGGGGTACTTCCTACCATCAGTAGACCGATATACCACATGTCCCCATTTGTCCGTCTGATGAGTGCTTTCAGCGCTTTGCAGTTCTTCCTTACTACCAGTTTGTGGCACTTCTGTGTGGCCTGTCAATGGACCCTTGGTTAACAAAAGTTCTTTGTGTGGTCACAACTCTTCTTCGTCCACAGGAATTTTGGTTGTCCCCTTTCCGGCCAATATTCTCACTAGGTGCCCATCCCAGGAGAATTTTTATTTTTTTTTGACCTATCTACAGATCATACGGGATACTTTGGCTTATTTCAGATGGATTGTCAACACGGGCAAATCCTGTCTGAATCCTTGTTGGAGATTCACCCTTCTGGGAATGGTGTTCGACACCACCTTGGCTAGGATGTCCCTTCCAGAGAATCTGTCCACCATGCAACGGGGTCTGTACCATGCATCGGAGCACTCTAACCTCTTTCTGCTTTTGTATGAAGGCTCTGGGCACCATGGTGGTCTCCATCAAGGTTATCCCCTTTTCCCAGTTTCATACTTGTCCACTTGAAAGGGCGATCCTCTCTCGATAGAACTACTTTCCTCTCCTGTGCTGCTGAATACTTCCCTTTCTGGTGCGCTGGTCCTTTCTCTGATGGCTCTCCTCTCCAACGATATTGTTCTATAACCTTATGTTTTGCTTCTGTGTAGACTGACTAGCTCAGTGCCTGTAGGAGGAGTATATACAGTCGGAGGAGTCAAAACCTTTTTATTCTTGGTGTCAAGCCTCCTAGTGGCAACAGCATATACTTATGGTCTGTGTCCCCCGATGGACTGGACGAGAAAGGGATTATTTTCCCTATTCTACGTTTATTCTCTCTATTGCTAGCTTTAAGGGGTTGTCCGGTTCCAGCAAACTGTTTTTTTTGTATAATTTAAAAGTTATACACTACTGTTCAAAAGTTTGGGGTCACCCAGACAATTTTGTGTTTTCCATGAAAACTCACACTTATATTTATCAAATGAGTTGCAAAATGACTAGAAAAAATAGTCAAGACATTGACAAGGTTAGAAATAATGATTTTTATTTGAAATAATAATTTTCTCCTTCAAACTTTGCTTTCGTCAAAGAATGCTCCATTTGCAGCAATAACAGCATTGCGGACCTTTGGCATTCTAGCCGTTAATTTGCTGAGGTAATCGGGAGAAATTTCACCCCATGCTTCCAGAAGCCCCTCCCACAAGTTGGATTGGCTTGATGGGCACTTCTTGCGTACCATATGGTCAAGCTGCTCCCACAACAGCTCTATGGGGTTGACATCTGGTGACTGCGCTGGCCACTCCATTACAGATAGAATACCAGCTGCCTGCTTCTTCCCTAAATAGTTCTTGCATAATTTGGAGGTGTGCTTTGGGTCATTGTCCTGTTGTAGGATGAAATTGGCTCCAATCAAGTGCTGTCCACAGGGTATGTCATGGCGTTGCAAAATGGAGTGATCGCTTTCCTTATTCAAAATCCCTTTTACCTTGTACAAATCTCTCACTTTACCAGCACCAAAGCAACCCCAGACCATCACATTACCTCCACCATGCTTGACAGATGGTGTCAGGCACTCTTCCAGCATCTTTTCAGTTGTTCTGCGTCTCACAAATGTTCTTCTGTGTGATCCAAACACCTCAAACTTCGATTTCGTCTGTCCATAACACTTTTTTCCAATCTTCCTCTGTCCAATGTCTGTGTGCTTTTGCCCAGATTAATCTTTTCCTTCTATTAGCCAGTCTCCGATATGGCTTTTTCTTTGCCACTCTGCCCTGAAGGCCAGCATCCCGGAGTCGCCTCTTCACTGTAGACGTTGATACTGGCGTTTTGCAGGTACTATTTAATGAAGCTGCCAGTTGAGGACCTGTGAGGCGTCTATTTCTCAAACTAGAGACTCTAATGTACTTGTCTTGTTGCTCAGTTATGCAGCGGGGCCTCCCACTTCTCTTTCTACTCTGGTTAGAGCCTGTGTGTGCTGTCCTCTGATGGGAGTAGTACACACGGTTGGAGGAAATCTTCAGTTTCTTGGCAAGTTCTCGCATGGAATAGCCTTTGTTTCTAAGAACAAGAATAGAATTTCAAGTTTCACATGAAAGCTCTCTTTTTCTAGCCATTTGGAGAGTTTAATCGAACCCACAAATGTAATGCTCCAGATGCTCAACTAGCTCAAAGGAAGGTCCGTTTTATAGCTCCTCTAAACAGCAAAACTGTTTACAGCGGTGCTAACATAATTGCACAAGGGTTTTCAAGTGTTTTCTAATCATCCATTAGCCTTCTAACACAGTTAGCAAACACAATGTACCATTAGAACACTGGAGTGATGGTTGCTGGAAATGGGCCTCTATACACCTATGTAGATATTGCATTAAAAACCAGACGTTTGCAGCTAGAATAGTCATTTAGCACATTAACAATGTATAGAGTGTATTTCTGATTAATTTAATGTTATCTTCATTGAAAAAAAACTGCTTTTGTTTCAAAAATAAGGACATTTCTAAGTGACCCTAAACTTTTGAACGGTAGTGTACAATTTTCCAATATACGATCTATTAATTCCCCACAGTTTTCAAGATCTCTGCGTGTTCTTAAGTAGGAAAATTCATTCTTTACTTCCAATGTATAAAATTCTGTCCATGGTCGTGATGGATACGTAGGTGCTGGGATCATTAGAAGACACCGCTCTGATACATATACTGTAACGAGCTGTGCACCTGTGTGTCCATCACATGACCATAGACAGAATTTTATAGACTGGAGGTAAACAATAAATGTTCCCATTGAATGACAACAAGCAGAGATCTTGAAAACCGTGAAATTAATACAGAAAGTATATTGGAAAATTGTATCACTTTTAATTTAAAAAAAATACATTAACTTGCTGAAAGTGGACAACCTCTTTAATGAGTGAGAGCAACACAATTGTAGAGTTCGGGTAAAAGCCAGGGAATCCCATTGACTCCTTGCAATACCTCAGCAGACAGTTTGTTTTATAGTAGCCTCTGTTTGCTGCTTTACAGGCAGAATACACCTAGTTGTACAACTATCTAATATACTTTGTTTCAATTAATCACTCATCATTTTCTAGTTTGCTGCCTGCTGTCAGTAAATGGAAAGATCGGTTTACATTAAGAGCTTATTCAGAAGAACGATTTTCATGTCCGGGTTTTCTCCGTAGAACGAACAGCACTCGGATCAAACACTTAAACATTATAGTTAATCGACCAAATCAGACGTCCGTTTTGTCTTTTTTACGGAACATCTGTGATGAAACAAACGCATCATGCTCTTTTGTCTGTTTTTCACGCAGAAATGGCCCATAAATGGGTCTGCGTAAAAAAAAAAAAAGACACCACATGAATGCCATATGTTCCATTCAGTTTTTCACACATTTGCCTGGAGACACTTGAGAAGTGAAACCTGGAAGTAGTGTCAGCGCTGTGTGATCCTGAATATAAGTCATGGTCATAAGCCGAAAATATGCATGAGAAAAATCTCACAATGCTCTGTATGCTATAAGCTATAGAAAATGGCTTTTTGGCAAATTTGGTGCCCATTCCTTTTCTAGCCAATAGCAGAAATAGACCCAAAACAAAAGAAAAAAAATTTAAAGGAAAGAATTCTCTCCATTTTTTGGGGTGATTGAGTCTCTGCCTTGGCGGCGAAAAATGTTTTCGCATGCAATTAACACAAAGGAACAATGAATAGTCGTGTGTGTGTGTGTGTATATATATATATATATATATGTATATATATATATATATATGTGTATGTATGTATGTATGTATTTGGATAAAGCTCATGAACGATTGATACTGGATATACCTGGCTTTTTTTGGGGTTTTTTTTAGTTGGAGTTTGTAACCATTAAAAAATACAAAAGGAAAGTAATCACATATGCTCAAATCCGCACTGTGTGAACAAACCCATAGATTGTTGCACAACTATTCAATACAGAATAATTTTAAATAATCCCAGAAAATCTCTTTCCTACAGTTTGTTCTCTGAACTACAATGGAGAATGTTCTATTTTTCTGCTGGTTCTGAATTCCCTTATACAGTTTATCAATTCCGTTTGAATCTGCCTTCACTTGATTTATTTTTATTTTTTTAAACTAGATTAATGTTTTGTCTTTTTTGATTTTCAGGGTTGAAGTAAAAAGGCCTAAATACTGAAGATGTGTATGTCACTGATATTTGATTTCTGATGTGGCGTTTTTAGTTGTTTTAGACTTGTGTTAAAGTTCATTCTTACGCACAATGGAAGCAGCCGATCATTGAGTAATATCCGAACTATAAACTTACATTAGAGGCATCTTGTGGGGCAAAGCTGTGTCAAGGGGTTCCACCGAACCTCTACAACGTGTCAAGTTCTAGATATGTTACCATTTAATGATGCTGAAAATGAAACTAATTTACTAAACAAAGTTCGGATTAGGGCCTGTTTACATCAGCGTCGCTTTCCGGTGAACCCCTCAACAGAAAGGCAAACAGGAACCTTATCTTCCCTTTGTATCACTATTGATCTCAATGGTGACGGAAACTTTGCTAAGGTTTCCGTTTGTCTTTCCGTTGGTCTTTCCCCCGACGGAAACCTGAGACAGAACCCATCAACGGAAGGTCGACGCTGATGTGAACACCGTCTTACTGGGCGTCAATCACATTCTTTTCTCAATTTATTCCAAATAATGTTGCATGTTCCTCGTTGCTGGGATTATTAGCACCCAGTATTGTGTAACAGAATCTATTAAATATTTTGACATCGTTATCTGTTTTGTGTTATATTGAAAACTGATATAAGGTGAAAATGGTGGCTCAGTGGCTTTTACAGTTGCCTTGTATCACTGGGCTCTTAAGGGTAAATCCTACTGTGGCAATATCTGTATTATCAAGTTTGCATATTCTTGCCTGGGCTTCTTCACATGCTTGGAAAACCTCCAGTGGTATTCTCCTACAAGAAACCCAAACATAACTAAACGTGATCAACATGATGGCCCCTCTCTATTTTAGTCACCACGAAGTACATACTTTCCAAAAAAAACTAGATCCCTTTTAATTTCCCCCTGTGTCGTCTTCACGACGGAATCCTGAGATTGACTATACCGCATGTTTTTCAGAGTAGTCTGCACTAAAACGTGTTTTGCTTTGCTAACCGGCGCCAACTAGTTTTCGGAGGTAAGAATTACCACAGAACTTGCTCTGGTTGCATATTGCTAGAGATGCAGGCGGCAGCAGGCGTCATTTCTGGTTTCAAGTATCTCTCTAGCCTGTCAGCCTGCCATGGATCCCTACATTGTAGAGCCTGTTGAATAAATGTCAAACCCTGGCTCAGTAAGTACAGCCTTTATTTGACATTATGATTTATTTTTCTGCATTGCCAGCAAGACCGTGTCTTACTTTACTTATGCCAAATACATAATAGACAAGGAGGCTACCCCCAAGAAAAAAGTGTTCAGCTTAGAAAGTGAGATTTATGTAATAAGAAAATGTCCCCTTCATACAATAAACCTCTGTGCCAATCCTGCAAACAGTAAATCGTTAACCCCTTCCCGCTCCTTGACGTACTATTACGTCATGGCAGCTGTATCATTCGCGCTCCATGACGTAATAGTACGTCACGGGAGTAACGGCCGTTTCGGCCGTCCTCCCGACACATACAGGAGATGTGACAGCTGCTGTCTTGTTCAGCAGCTGTCACAGCTCCTACAGCGGGGACCGATCGCTGTGTCCCCGCTGATTAACCCCTTAAAAGCCGCGTTCTATAGAGATCGCGGCTTTTTAGGGGTTAAGCTGCCATCGCCGGCCTGCTACGCGATAGCGGCTGGCGATGGTGACTATGGCAACCGGACACCAACCAATGGCGTCCGGCTATGCCATAGACGGAAGCCTAGTGGGTCCTGACAACGTCAGGACCCACTATGCTTGCTGTCAGTGAGTAGCTGACAGTTCTAATACACTGCACTACGCATGTAGTGCAGTGTATTAGAATAGCGATCAGGGCCTCCTGCCCTCAAGTCCCCTAGTGGGACAAAGTAATACAGTTAAAAAAAAGATGTGTAAAAATAAGAAAATAAAAGATTTAAAAGTAATAAAAGTAAAAATCCCCCTTTTTCCTTTATCAGTCATTTATTATTAATAAAAATATATAAACAAACTATACATAATTGGTATCGCCGCGTCCGTAACGGCCTGAACTACAAAACTATTTTGTTATTTATCCCGCACGATGAACGCCGTAAAAGAAAATAATAATAAACCGTACCACAATCACAATTCTTTGGTCACTTCACCTCCCAAAAAATGGAATAAAAAGAGATCAAAAAGTCGCATGTACCTAAAAATGGTACTGATCGAAACTACAGTTCGTTACGCAAAAAATAAGTCCTCGCACGGCTTGATTGATTGAAAAATAAAAACGTTCTGGCTCTTAGAATAAGGTAACACAAAAAGTGAATGATTGTTTACAAAACGTATTTTATTGTGCAAACGCCATAAGACATAAAAAAAAACTATAAACATAGGGTATCGCCGTAATCGTATCGCCACGCAGAATAAAGTGAATATTTTATTTATAGCGCACGGTGAACGCTGTAAAAAAAAAAAATAATAAAAAAACAATAGTAGAATTGCTGTTTTTTAGTCACCACGCCACCTAAAAATAGAATAAAAACTGATCAAAAAGCCGCATGCACCCCAAGAAAACTACAATGGATTCCTCAAGGCGTCTAGTTTCCAAATTGGGGTCACTTTTGGGGGGTTCCCAATGTTTTGGCACCACAAGACCTCTTCAAAGCGGACATGGTGCCTAATAAAAAAGAGGCCTCAAAATCCACTGGGTGCTCCTCTGCTTCTGAGGCCGGTGCTTCAGTCCATTACCGCACTAGGGCCACATGTGGGATATTTCTCAAAACTGCAGAATCTGGGCAATACGTATTAATTTGAGTTTCACTGATAAATCCTTTTGTGTTATAAAAAAAATGGTATAAAGAGGATTTTCTGACAAAAAAAATAATTTAAATTTCACCTCTACTTTGCTCTAAATTTTTGTGAAACACCTAAAAGGGTTCATAAACTTTCTAAATGCTGTTGTGAATACTTTTTGAGGGGGCTAGTTTCTAAAATGGGGTATTTGATAGGGGTTTCTAATATATGGGCCCCTCAAAGCAACTTCAGAACTGAACTGGAACCTAAAAAAATAAATAAATGAGGCAATACTTCGCTTCTTACATTATACTGATAATGAGCCGTGCCCACCCCGAGATGACCCCAGTTTTGACCGTTTGTATAAACGGAGACCCCTATTAGACCATTCCAGTGCCCGGTTTTCCCAAGCATACACCCCCGAGAAGTGTATTTCTATTGATGAGTCCCTGGTACATTTTTAAAGGGAGGGTTCAATTCCGCGAGTACCTGCCGGGTAAGAGGGCAAGGTATGGCGTGAAGATGTATAAGCTGTGAGAGTGCATCAGGGTATACCTACAGGTTTAGGATATATGAAGGAAAGGCCACCCCCAAACCAGACTGCATCCTGGACTACAATAGGTACATGGGAGGGATGGACTTGTAAGATCAAGTCCTGAAGCCCTACAGCGCCATGCGGTGTGGTATAAGAAGCTGGCCATGCACATCATACAGATGGCTTTGTACAATGCGTACGTGCTACGTCGATGTGCAGGCCAGACGGGAACTTTCCTGGAATTTCAAGAGGTGATTATCAATAACCTAATCTTTAGGGACCAAGAAGGGGGGGCACCCAGTACTTCTGGAAGCGGGGCCACACGCATCGTACCAGGGCGGCAACACTTTCCAGGGGAAGTTCCCCAAACTGGCAAGAAGGGAAAAAGTCAAAAGAGGTGCAAAGTCTGCTATAAGAGGGCGATAAGGGATGACACAATATATCAATGTGACACGTGTCCCGAATAACCAGAGCTCTGTATGAAAGAGTGTTTTAAAATTTATCATACATCCCTTGGTTTATAATTTACCCCAATTTTACTTACCCTGATGCACTCCGCACAGCTTATCCCCCCTCGTCTTTCCCCTCTGAGCCCTGCTGTGTGCCCAGGCAGCTGATAACAGCCACATGTAGGGTATTGCCATACCCGGGAGAACCCACATTACAGTTTATGGGGTGTAGGTCTCCGGTCAAAATGCTCACTACACCTCTAGATGAATGCCTTAAGGGTGTAGTTTTTAAAACGGGGTCACTTCTTGCGGGTTTCAACTGTACTGGTACCTCAGGGGCTTCTGCATACATGACTTCGCACTAGAAAATCCCCAGTAGGCCAAATGGTGGTCCTTTCCTTCTGAGCCCTCCCATGGGGCCAAACGGCAGTTTATCACAACAAATGGGGTATTGCGGCCCTCAGAACAAATTGCGCAACAGAATGGGGTATTTTGTTTCTTGTGAAAATAAGAAATTTTCAGCCAAAACTACATATTATTTGAAAAAAATAATTTTGTTTTCATTCCCAGCCCAATTCAAATTAGTTCTGTGAAAAAACTATGGGGTCAAAATAGTCACAACACCCATAAATGAATTCCTTGAGGGGTGTAGTTTCCAAAATGGGGTCACTTCTGGTGGGTTTCCATTGCTTTGATAGCTCTGGGGCTCTGCAAATGCGACATGGCAGCCGAAAACCAATCCAGCAAAATCTGGACTCCAAAGAACACACAGCGCTCCTTCCCTTCTGAGGCCTCCCATGGGCCCAAACGGCAGTTTATTGCCACAAATGGGGTATTGCCGCACTCAGGACAAATTGGGCAACAAAATGGAGTATTTTATTTCTTGTGAAAATAAGAATTTTTGAGCTAAAATGACATATTATTGGAAAAAATATATATTTTTTTAATTCCCAGCCCAATTCAAATAAGTTCTGTGAAGAAACTATGGGGTCTAAATGGTCACATTACACATAAATGAATTCCTTGAGGGGTGTAGTTTCCAAAATGGGGTCACTTCTGGTGGGTTTCCATTGCTTTGATACCTCTGGGGCTCTGCAAATGCGACATGGCAGCCGAAAACCAATCCAGCAAAATCTGGACTCCAAAGAACACACAGCGCTCCTTCCCTTCTGAGGCCTCCCATGGGCCCAAACGGCAGTTTATTGCCACAAATGGGGTATTGCTGCACTCAGGAGAAATTGGGCAACAAAATTGAGCATTTTGTTCCCTGTGAAAATAAGAAATTTTGATAAAAAATTACATCTTATTGGAAAAAATTTCATTTTTTTAATGTCACAGCCCAATTGAAATAGGTGCTGTGAAAAAACTGTGTGCTCAAAATGCTAACAACCATGAATGAATTCCTTGAGGGGTGTAGTTTCCAAAATGGGGTCACTTTTGGTGGGTTTCCATTGCTTTGATACCCCTGAGGCTCTGCAAATGCGACATGGCACCCGAAAACCAATCCAGCAAAATCTGGACTCCAACAAACATATAGCGCTGCTTTCCTTCTAAGCCCTCCCATGGGCCCAAACGGCAGTTTATCACCACAAATGGGGTATTGCCACACTAAGGACAAATTGGGCAACCAAATGGGGTATTTTGTTAGCTGTGAAAATAAGAAATTTTGATCACAAATGACATTTTATTGGAAAAAATGAATTTTTTTTCATTTCACAGCCCAATTCAAATACGTGCTGTGAAAAAACTGTGCGGTCAAAATGGTAACAACAACCATAAATGAATTCCTTGAGGGGTGTAGTTTCCAAAATGGGGTCACTATTGGGGGATTCCTACTGTTTTGGCACCTCAACACCTCTTCAAACCTGGCATGCTGCCTAAAATATATTCTAATAAAAAAGACTCAAAATGCAATAGGTGCTTCTTTGCTTCTAGGGCTTGTGTTTTAGTCCACGAGCGCAGTAAGGCCACATGTGGGACATTTCTAAAAACTGCAGAATCTGGACAATACATATTTAGTAGTGTTTCTCTGGTAAAACCTTCGGTGTTACAGAAAATAAAAGAATAAAATTGAAATTCCGCAAGAAAAAAGAAATTGGCAAAGTTCACCTCCACTTTGCTTTAATTCCTGTGAAATGCCTGAAGGGTTAAAAAAAACTTTCTAAATGCTGTTTTGAATACTTTGAGGGGTCTAGTTTTTAAAATGGGGTGTTTTATCAGGGTTTCTAATACATAGGCCGCTCAAAGCCACTTCAGAACTGAACAGGTACCTTAAATAAAAGGCATTTGACATTTTCTTAAAAATATGAGAAATTGCTGTTTATGTTCTAAGCCTTGTAACGTCCAAGAAAAATAAAAGAGTGTTCAAAAAACGATGCCAATCTAAAGTAGACATATGGGAAATGTGAACTAGTGACTAGTGTGGGTGGTATAACCGTCTGTTTTACAAGCAGATGCATTTAAATTCTGAAAAATGCAATTTTTTCAAAATTTTCTCTAAATTTTGCAAATTTTCACCAATAAACACTGAATATATCGACCAAATTTTACCACGAACATGAAGCCCAATGTGTCACGAGAAAACAATCTCAGAATCGCTTGGGTAGGTTTAAGCATTCCCACGTTATTACCACATAAAGTGAAATATGTCAGATTTGAAAAATGGGCTCTGAGCCTTAAGGCCAAAATAAGGCTGCATCCTTAAGGGGTTAAAGATGAGACTCCAGTCTTCATGGATGACAACCTGCCATGTCTGCATTCGCCCCACTGCATAGTGTTAATACTTCTCTAATTAGATCAAAACTGGAACATCCTCTGATTCAAGAGTTTCATCAGATCACCCTATCTCTGAGGAGAAAGAAGATACTTTTTCTAATGATGACAGTGATGAGGAATTCTTGTTTGCTTCAGAGGATAATGAGGAAATGGCCAAAGCCATACATAACACAATGAAAATAAGTTAAGATACTATGTTTGGAGGGCTCTGAGAGACCGACACAGAAGAGTTTTTCTGATACATGAGAACATTTAATAAGGTGATCAAAAATGGAAAACCTGAATAAGAGATAGAAGACTGGAATACTCTTTCTATGGTTGTTTAGAAAAAAATCTCTCACTAGAGACCTGGTTTTAGCCTCTTTACCACTACTCTAAAAGGCCACCTACTACGTAGTAGATGCTTCGGCAGAATACGTTTAAGATGGTGGTAAGAGCTTTTGTCCTCGTCAACGCAAAAGTAATAATTGTAAAATCAGAATAGCAACCATTGTGACATCACAATAGCTACCATTTTTAAGTGACTATTGTGACCTCACAGAAGTGACCATTGTGACATCGCAGATACAATCTGATGGGTGATATATTACATTTATATTTGGCAATTTTTTGCACTTGTTTCTGTCAATTGACATTGAAGAACACAAATACAATTTTCTACTAGTGCTTATTTCCTTGTACGACAATACAATAGCGATCATTGTGACATCACAAGTTACCATTGTGACATTTATGGTAATAATCCGACAGTCTCATTCGTTCCTCTTAGGGTATGTTCACACGGCGGGGGTCCGTAACGGCTGAAATTACGGGGATGTTTCAGCCTGAAAACATCCCCGTAATTTCAGCCGTACCGGCATGTGCAGGCGCTTGAACGCCGCGTCAATTACATTGTGTCATTTGACAGCGGCGCGTAAATATACGCCTCGTGTGAACAGACAAACGTCTGCCCATTGCTTTCAATGGGCAGATGTTTGTCAGCGCTATTGAGGCGCTATTTTCAGACGTAATTCGGGGCAAAAACGCCCGAATTACGTCCGTAAATAGGCCGTGTGAACATACCCTTATGCTCGCCCACGGGCAAAAACTGGCCCGCCCTGAATGCCGAAATCTTGTCTAAAATAGCACACATGTGCACGTCATGTATGGTCCAACACTCTTCCCTGCTTCGTCCGGGCCTCCAATCTAGTTACTGTGCATGAACCGCTACGGTGTCCCGTTGTGCGCACGCACCAGAACAGGACATCGATGCGCAAGCATTGAGCTTCCTGTGTGCTGGGGGAGACGAGGAGCTGCCAATAAAAAGTAATGAGGTGGGGTTAACTCGGAAAGGCTTGAGCAATGAAGGTATTACTTCTGCTCATTAGCATATGGTGCAGGAACACTAAAAAAAACAACTGAATACTAAAGGTACAGAGCCGACTTAGAAGATAATTACAGATTACATAAAAATAATTTTTCACCCACTACCACCAGGTATTTCTGGTTTAAGATGTGAAATGCTGGTGACCGGTTCTCTTTACGTTGTAGTTTCTTGGTGGATATTGGCATTGGTTACCCCTATAGCTATTATTATTTTTTATCGTTTATTATTCTTTAAAGAAGTAAGGTAAATTTAGAATATATTTTAGGGGTTTATATGCACATATTGCACTTCATACTTTTTGATAGTTTTGCATTGCATATTCTTAACTGCTTACTTCTATTTTGTAGGTTCATATGCATTAATATTGGTCTGATATGTTGAATTGGACGTTCACCCAACTTGAAGGATACAGCATTAAACTTGTTTTATTGACCATGTGAATCATTACGTATACATTTGCTAGTCATAAGGTTTTTCAATGATGATTGGCCCCATTAGGATTAATAGAGCCCTGCATGATGGCACCGCTAGCATTGTGTGGCATAGACACTGTCCTTTTGGGTGTGTATCGAACGTAAGATCTGCCCAAACCTAGTGGTGGCGGAAGGCATTGTCGGGACCTCGAAATCCTGGGGTCCATTATCCCATCTATAAGTGGGGATTTTAACCCCTTAATGACCGGGCCTGAAAAGACCTTAATGACCAAGCCAGATTTGTTAAATCTGGTATGTCTGACTTTATCAGAGAATAACTGTGCGAAAGTTTTGAATATCCAAGTAATTCTGACATTGTTTTTTCGTCACATGTTGTACTTTATTTTAGTGGTAAAAGTAGACTGATATGATTTGCGGAAATTAATGAAAAAATAGAAAAATTGAAGAAATTTTGTAAAAATTATCATTTTTCCCTATTTTTAACTGCAATATGTCACATATGTACATACATACTGTACAATTTTTTTTATAAAATATATATTTCCATCGCTTTACTCTATTTTGGCAGCACTTTTGAAAAAAATAATATTTTTTTTGAGCAATTTAGAAGACTTAGAAGTTTAGTAATGATTTTATACATTTTGAAGTACATTTTGTTTTCCTGCACCAAGCCAGGTTTTCAGAGGCTCATAGGTGTCAGAATGGTGGAAACCCCACAAGTGACACCATTTTGAAAACTACACCCCTTAAGGTATTTATTAAGGGGTGTTGTAAGTATTTTGACCCCACAGTTTTTTTGTAAGAATTCATGCAAAGCAGGCGTAAAAACATATAATTTCACTTTTTTCATAAAATTATCACTTTGAAGACCGATTTCTTTGTAAAGCGACCATGAGAATGAAGAAATGCACCCCAAAATCTATCACCCTGTTTCTCCTGTTTTCAAAAATGCCCACATTGTGACCCTAATGCGTTGCCTGGACACACGGCAGGGCCCGAAAGGAAGGGAGCAACCGGAGGAATTCAGGTCTCATTTTTGCTTGAAAATGTTTCAGGTCCCATTACACATTTATAGAGGCACAGAGCTGCCAAAAAGATAGAAACTCCCAATAAATGACCCCATTTTGAAAACTAGTATTTTGACCCCACAGTTTTCGCAGGAATTAATGCAAAGCAGGTGGAAAGAAAATTTTATTTCACTTTTTTTCACAAATGTGTCATTTTAAGGTCAGATTTCTTGTACAGAGGACATGAGAATAAGGAAATGCACCAGAAAATGTATCACCCTGTTTCTCCTGTGTTCAAAAATATCCCCATTGTGGCCCTAATGTGTTTCCTGGACACACGGCAGGACCCAAAAGGAAGGGAGCACCCGGAGGCTTTCAGGACACACATTTTGCTTTGAAAATGGGAGGATTCTACTTTTCTAGATTGAGAAATAGATGTCCCTTAGGGTATGTTCACACGGCCAAATTTCAGACGTATACGAGGCGTATAATGCCTCGTTTTACGTCTGAAAATAGGGCTGCAATACGTCGGCAAACATCTGCCCATTCATTTGAATGGGTTTGCCGACGTACTGTGCAGACGACCTGTAATTTACGCGTCGTCGTTTGACAGCTGTCAAACGACGACGCGTAAATTTACTGCCTCGGCAAAGAAGTGCAGGACACTTCTTTGCCACGTAATTTGAGCCTTCGTTCATTGAAATCAATGAAGCACGGCTCAAGGTTTACGAGCGTCTCCGACGCCTCGTAAATTACGAGGAGGAGCTTTTACGTGTGAAACGAGGCAGCTGTTAACAGTCTGTCTTTTCACACGTAACTGCCTCTCAGCGTGTGAACATACCCTAACAGTTTCTACACCCTATGACTATGTCGTGCTAAGAAAGCAGCGGTCCTGAAATCATGTCAGTCCATAGACATTATGTATATTAACCCGCTCTGATATATAGTAAGTTAGAGTGGGAAAATGTATTAAACTTTTGGTCGGAAAAAGGCAATATATCCAAAAAAAGGAGGAAGAATGTATCCAGCTATGTGGAAAACTAGAGCATGTTCACAGGATGAAAGAAAATTTGTAGGGCTGTAATGACTTTATTATTCAAAGTGACTGGTCATACAACGTCTCTTTAGCTCCATCAATCCCTATATAAGGGACGAATGTGCCAAGTGACGCGGTACACCATAACAAGCCCCTGCCCGGCAAGGTAGGAACCGCTGTGTGCACAAAACAACCAATCACCTGTAGAATATATAAAGGGGCAGTGTCCCACACCGTATGTATAGATACAGTAAAGGACCACTACTCCCCAAATTAATGTCGCTATTTCTAGAAGTATTGTCGGGTGTAAGAGGTCCACCAAAAACCCGAACAAAACTGTAATAAAGCCCATAGTGTATTGATAAGGACAAAACAGGGACTTATGCATAGACCAGGGTTGGAAGGACAAGCGGAACAATAATATCATGACTCACTTCGCTGTCCTCGTTTGCTGCAGACCCGACACCGGTGGGGTATTTTTGGTTAGATGTTGAAGGGATGGGGTGTAAAAAATGTTTTTCAACAAGTCGGTGTACATCCTCTGACTCATGGACTACTCTCTGGTCTGCAGATTGAAATGGGAAATCTTCAATCACTTTCTCCTGAAATTCAAAGAATGTCGCCCTGCCCGCTGATTTTTTGTACAGGACAAATGTGTTCTGCATCGCAACTTGAATCCCTTGAAGCGACACTTTAGCTGTCGCTTTCAAGTAAGGCTGGGTTCACACGACCTATTTTCAGACGTAAACGAGGCGTATTATGCCTCGTTTTACGTCTGAAAATAGGGCTACAATACGTCGGCAAACATCTGCCCATTCATTTGAATGGGTTTGCCGACGTACTGTGCAGACAACCTGTCATTTACGCGTCGTCGTTTGACAGCTGTCAAACGACGACGCGTAAAAATACAGCCTCGTCAAAAGAAGTGCAGGGCACTTATATACATTATATGCAGGACACTTCTTTGGACGTTTTTGGAGCTGTTTTCTCATAGACTCCAATGAAAACAGCTCCAAAAACGGACGTAAAAAACGCAGCGAAAACCGTGAGTTGCTCAAAAAATGTCTGAAAATCAGGGTCTGTTTTCCCTTGAAAACAGCTCCGTATTTTCAGACGTTTTGGTCACTACGTGTGCACATACCCTAAAAGCTCAACTTCAGATGCAGAATCCGTATCTGAGCATAGCATCTTCTGGCAGTCATAATGATAATACAGTCTAAACCGCAAATATTAAATGGAACTAGCGGTTTAAATATTTTTTTTTTTATCAACTAAGGCCTCATGCACACGACCGTAAAAACACCCGTTATTGCGGGTCGTAATTACGACCCTCAATAACGGGCTCATGGACTTCTGTTACCCACGGGTACCTTCCCGTTTTCTCACGGGAAGGTGCCCGTGCCGTTAAAAAAAATAGAACATGTTCTATTTTTCTATTTTACGGGCTGTGCTGCTATACTTTATAATGACAGCACGGCTCGCAAAAGCGGCCGGCTGCCCGCGGCCGGCCGTGCTCGTAATTACGAGTCGTAATTACGAGCACGGTCGTGTGCATGAAGCCTAATCAACTAAGAACACTAAAAGAATGAAACTTTTTTTTTTTTTATTTATTTTTTATTTTTTTTTCAAACCTAAACCTAAACCCTACGCCTAACACAAACCGTAAACCCAAGCCCAGAACAGCACCCTACGCCGTCTAAGGCCCCATGCACATGAACGTGTTTTTGCGGCCGCAATTCCCCCGAAAATCCACGGGAGAATTGCGGCCCCATTCTTTTCTATGGGGCCATGCACACGACCGTAGTTTTTGCGGTCCTTGCACGGCCCGGGAGCCTGGACCGCAGAAAGAACGGGCATGTCTTATTACGGCCCTGTTCTGCGGTCCGGGCTCATTGAAAACAATGGTGGCGGCCATGTGCATGTCCCGCGATTTGCGGGCGGCCTGCGGCGGACAGTCCGCAGCCGGCCGACCCGAAAATCACGGCCGTGCACACGGCTACGGTCGTGTGCTTGAGGCCTAACAGCGTACACGCCGTCTAACAGCGTACCCTAAAAAGAAAGTAGTTTATAGTACGATTCTTAGTATATACAGTAAATATATTTATATATATATGTATATACTATAAAATACTGAAAAAAATGTTTGTTTTTTTTAATAAACTGTGTAAGGGACAAGTGATTTTGTGAGGGGACACTGACACACTTGCATCTGTTTCTCTCCACAGCTAGAACAGAGTGAGGAGAAACAGATACATGTTTTTACTTTTATTTTACAGTAGTGATCACTATGATTGGATCTCATAGTGATCACAAAAGATCAGGAACCAATACTATTGGCTCCTGATCACTGCTCTAAGAACAGAGCTGCTAGCAACAGCTCGTTCTTAGAGCAGGAGCTGTCATTTAGACACTCCCAGCGGCTCTGTACACAGTAACAGCGTGTGACCGCTGTGATTGGCTGTCACAGCGGTCACGTGCTGTTACGACGAAATTGGCAGGTCCTGATGGCTGCACTAAGAACCGGACCCGTTACTTACAGCCGGTTTTTAGTGCAGATGTCACCAGGGTGCCGATAAACCCACTCTACTACAGCGACGTCAAAAGGCGTTGCTGTAGACTGAGTACATGCACCGCCTGACGTCAAAAGACGGTGGGCGGTCGTTAAGGGGTTAATAGAGTATGTAGCATGTGTTGACCTACATGGTCACTTTTTCTAGATTTACTCAGTTTTGTTTAATCTTTAAATCCATGGGCGCGCATGCACCTAAGCTTGTGTCTTGTTCCCTTGGACGCTAGCTGTTTCTATGAACACTACACTGCTGTAGTTTGACAGGTGATCATGTGACTTCTTCAGTCATATGACTGGTTTGAGACATGCGGTTAGTTCCCCCCTAGATGCCAGAGTTGGCTTGTTTAGAATGGTGCATTAGATTAACATGTGGTCTCTGTTTGTGCCTTAAAGGGAATGTGTTGCCAGCAAAACATGATTTTTTATTTTTTTGTTAAACAATTAGTGTATAGGTGATTAAACATTGTTCTAATTTTTTTTTTTTTTTTTTTCACGAGTCAGGAAATATTATAAATTGGATTCTAATTTATAATATTTCCCATTGCTGGTCACTAGATGGAGCCATTCCTAAAATTGCAGCATTGCATGTGGTAAAGCAACCACATTGCTTTATGCTGCAAAATTGGGTAAAAAGCCCTTGCTCTAGTGAGCTCTCGGCATCCCCCCCTCCTTTATCCTGGCTAGTGCCGGGATAAACGAGGGGATTGAACGGTCTAACCTCCTACACTGTGTGTCGCCATTTTTTGAGCTAACACACAGTGTAGTAGGTTTACATACAGTAGTAAACACACACAAACACGAGCTCCTCCCTCCGGCCCGTCCGCTCCGTTTGCTGCCGCTGGTCCAAGTGCACAAGTCCGGAAGCCGCGACCGGAAGTAGTAATCTTACTGTCCGGCCGCGACTTCCGGTCCACAGGAAAATGGCGCCGGACGGCGCGCATTTCAAATTGAACTGTGTGGGAGCGGCGCATGCGCCGTTCCCACACAGACGGCATACATTGAAGTGGATGGAACGGGCCCCGTTCGCAGTCCCTATGGGACTGGAGCTGCCGTATTCCATGTCTGTATGTGTCGTTAATTGACACATACAGAAATGGGAAAAAAAAATGGCAGCCCCCATAGGGAAGAAAAAGTGTAAAAATAAGAAAAAGTAACACACAAACACACAAATTAATCCAAACGTTTTTTAATAAAGCACGAACATCTTTAACATATTTAAAAAAAAATTGTGGTGACACTGTTCCTTTAAGCTTGGGTGAGTGCCAGCCACTTGATGTTTAGCATTACGATAATCTGTTTGATAATGCATGATCTATATTCATTGTATTGCTACTTCTTAAATATTTTATCACTAACATTGACACTAATTATTATTGTGATGGATGTATAGAAGTAGTCAATTGTTCACTTTTAATGTTAATTATATAAATTTTGAGTTAGCTCCACCCATTGAGTCGTATAAATCTATTGGAACACCTGTGTATTGCTGCATTGAGCAGCTAAAACGTTGCATCCTTTTGCATATATGGGTGAATAAATTCATTTTTTGAGATTTCTACTCTGGAGTGCTGCCTCTTTTCCTTGTTTTGTCTACATTTGTGAGATCTAAGAGTCGGATTCCTGGAGGCTGGCACCCATTGGGCCTGGAGATTTAGTTTAGGACGTTTTTTTTTTTTTTCAACAACGGGACTTTGTGGGGAGTTCTTGCTGGTAACTTGGGTTCACTTAAATCTTCTGTAGTAGCAGTTCTCACTGGTAACTTCACCTCCAGAAAGATCAAAGACTATCTGATCATTGGCTGAGCCTTTGCCAATTCTTCGATCCATTTGAACAGTAGTTTCGGCTTCCTTCCGCGTCTTTCAAGTTTTGGTTTCCATTTCAAGGCATTTTAGCTGAGCAGCCTATAATTTGCTGTGCTTCTCTAAATGTTTTTACCCCTCCAAGCAACTTCTTAATCAAAGTATGTTTTTCATCAGAACAATGTGTGGAACGATCCATTTCCCCCAGTATTTCAGAAGGAAATGCACTACAACCAACATGTGCAATATTTGCCACCCTCTTCCCTTAAATAAGGGCCAAAATTGACACCTGTTATTCCACAGAATGAAGGACTTCACCAATTTAACTCCTCTCTTATTTTGGATAAGCTGCTTTCAATTAATGATTCAATACCTTAGAAGGAGCGGCATGTCCTAATTGTTGGCTGTTTTTTTTTTCTACTACTAGAAATATCACTTCTACCAAAAACATTGATCAGGTTAATGATATTGGACTTTATTTTTTTAAAACATTACTGTAGCTGGTTAGAGGAGCTAACACTTATTTAGTGTCTGCCTCCTACTGACAGCAGCCATACCCAGGGATCATTTAGGTGTCCCCCAAAACATTAATTTCCAACTGGTATTTTCACATTTTACTTCATATATTATACTTGGGTTGGGTTTTGTTAATCTGTTAGGCTGGGTTCACATGACCTATTTTCAGGCGTAAACGAGGAGTATTATGCCTCGATTTACGCCTGAAAATAGGGCTACAATACGTCGGCAAATGTCTGCCCATTCATTTGAATGGGTTTGCCGATGTACTGTGCAGACGACCTGTAATTTACGCGGGAAAGTTTCCCGGGGACTGATTGCGGGTGTTGCCGTTAGTTATCATGGCAACCGGAGGCCATTCAAAAGCCTCCGGGTCTGCCATGCACTGAAGCCTATGAGGACCAGCCAGAGGCTGGTCCTCATATGCTTCCTGTCAATGACACACTCCGCATCTCACTGAGTTTATAATATATTACACTACCCATCAGTGCTGCAGGTCCTAAAGTTAAAAAAAAGTATGTCACGAGAAAACAATATCAGAATCGCTTGGATAGGTAAAAGCATTCCAGAGTTATTACCACATAAAGTGACACATCAGATTTGAAATAATGGGGCTGGTCCTGAAGGCCAAAATGAGCTCGGTCCTGAAAGCTTTAAATACACTAGTCCGTTACAATTCCTTGTACCCCTTTAGTGGGCATACTGGGTTATGTAGACATCTTACCTCTACCTGCTTCTTTGAAATTAACGGCTCAAAAGATATCAAAACGCACAAGTTGCTTGCGGTTCACTGGCTAGATACCGACCCACCGAGTTATAGGGAACTTATAAATGGAATTATTGGTATAGAGAAGCATATTTATTTAAAAAAAGAGGGGCAAGGAAGAAATATGAAAGCCAATGGGCAGTATGGTTGGAGACGCTAGAGACAGATCTTCACGACTTTTCTCCTTTAATGCAAGGCTCTGCTTGATGGTGTGACTATTACTTTCACTTAGTATGATTACTACAACTATGGAGGTCTCTACTACTTTTCTAAGGGCTTGGTATGCATGGTGCTCCATGGTTGTTCGGGGAAGTGGGAGGGGGATGGTGGGATATGTAAGTTTATATTGTGAAATATTGTCTGTATAATGTACCTTTTTGTGTATACAACTTTATGTATCGGTTTGCCTTTTCCTGGAAAAGGTTATTAAAAAAACATTTGATTTAAAAAAAAAAAACAAAAACAAAAAAAAACAAACATTGTGACTTTCAGATTATCGGGCATTAACTCGTCATCTTCTTTTGAAGAAATTACAGCCTGCTGAAATTTTTAATTGCATTGTGTTTTGGCAGATCGTGCATGGGCGCTATTAATTAGAATAGGACTCATGCTCAAGACTGCTCAATAGATATATGGTTGCCTCGGAAACTGCAGCGCCCAGCGTGCAGTAATGGCTCCCCATGGCCGATTGCACTTTTTCCTCTCCTGCCCAATGACATTTAAATTTAAAGCCCAACTCCACCACAAATCATACCTCCACTGGAAACCTGAAAATTTAGGTTTGACTTGAGGTGAAATGGGCGTTGCTCACCTGCAGTGACCCCCAAGGCAGCATTATGAAATGTGAAAGCCACAGGTTAGCTTTGCAATATTACTTTGTAAAAATTACTCTGTGGAACGAGCCTGCATAATTGACAAATTAATATCCTACAAAAAATGTTATGCTATGAGTGAATAGGATTAAAACCATTCACATGCATTGTACTGTACTTTATTGCGGGATTTCGGTGCAGATTCCGTAACAAATACGTGTTGTGTGAACATAGCCTAATAAACCTATATATACAGGGTTTCTCACATGCTGTAAAGTAATGTTCACAAGTAGCACATGCTTCATGTAACCTAGTTTATTATATGATTTTTTTGAACAGAGAAACGGAAGAAATTTAAAATGTTTGCACATATAATTTATAAAGAGTTGCAAAAAAACAGGTCAGACAGGTGGACCCAAATATGTATAAGTCTAAGCTTCACAATAACATCTTAAAACCGACTGGTTCTTCTTTGAATCTCTTCTACTAACTTTTGCCTGGAAACATCCACCTACACAGAAAAAAAAAACAAAAAAAAACGATAAGATTTATTAAAACATGAACAGATGATTTCTACAAGTAAAAACACGTAAAGCAACCAATATTACATAAGCCGCCTGCACCACGCACTGGGGATCTGTTAGAAAATACACCAGGGGACAATTAATAGAAATGGTGCAGAGAAAGAGAGGAACAATTGCTTACTGCAACCAACACTTATTAGTCAGAGGCCATTTTGAAAATACAAGCAGTAATCCGATTGGTTGCAATGCACAGCTTCTCCACTTTTCCTTTGCACTAGTTGTAATAAGACGATCCATCTGTGTATTGGAAGCAAGAAAATTATCTTTAAAATGGAAGGACATAATTCAAGGTTCTAGGAAACCACCACTACACTCACCTGGAGGTTACATAGTTAGGGGGGATTCACACGGGCGTGTATTCGGTCCATGCGGGCCGCGTGGTTTTCACGCGGCACGCATGGACCAATACAAGTCTATGGGGCAGTACAGACAGTCCGTGCTTTTTGCGCAGCGTTTGTCTGCTGCGCAAAAAGCGCAACAGGTTCAATAACTCTGCGTATTTCGCGCATCACGCACCCATTGAAGTCAATGGGTGCGTGAAAATCACTCGCACCACACGGAAGCACTTCCGTGGGACGAGCGTGATTCGCGCAACAGCAGTGAAAAGGATGAATGAAAACAGAAAAGCACCACGTGCTTTTCTGTTTCCGAACATCCAAACGGAGTGTCTTTGCGATGAGCGAAGCCGGACAAGCGAACCGAACTTCACCGGGTTCGGCCGAACTCGTTTTGGCCGAACCCGGCAAAAAAATTATCGGTACGTGACGTCAGGAGATAGTCACTGTCCATGGTGCTGAAAGAGTTAAACTGTTTCAGCACCATGGACCGTGACTTCCGATCCCAATATACATGAACCTGTAGAAAAAAAAACGAAGTTCTGACTTACTGATAACTCCCGGCGTCTTCCTCCAGTCTGACCTCCCGGGATGACAATTAAGTCCAAGTGACCGCTCCAGCCAATCACAGGCCAAGCACAGGCTGCAGCGGTCACATGGACTGGCGCGTCATCCAGGGAGGTGGGGTCCGATGTCAAGAGAGGCGCGTCACCAAGGACGCGTCACCAAGGCAACGGCTGGGAAGTTCTCGGTAAGTACGAACTTTTTCTTTTTTTTCTACAGGTTTTGCGATATTGTGTTCGGCATTCACTGTCGAGGGTGCTGAAAGAGTTAGCTCTTTCAGCACCTTGGACAGTGACGGCCGTCGACTAGCCTCATCTCTATGATGGCGGCTGCGCGAAAATCACGCAGCCGCGCATCAGACACGGATGACACACGCAGCTGTCAAATGGTTTTTGCGCGCGCAAAAACGCAACGTTCGTGTGTATCTGCCCTTAGGTTGAGAAAAAAAAAGACATGTCCATCAAGTTCAACCAAGGAAACTAATAGTTATTGCAAAAAAAATAAAAATTTTATGACAGCTTTGGTTACAGAATGGAATAAAAATTGGGGATCTCACGTATAGTAAACAGCCTGAATTTTTTTTAAACATATGTCTGTTGCTATATAGCTATAACTGGAACACTCAATCTGATCTAATACCAGCTAGAAATAATAACTGACAACCAATCGCAGGTTATCCAGGTTTAAAAAAAAATATTTTTGTACTCAAGCAATGAAAAAACAAAATCCCTTTTGTTGTTTAACACAGCATTATGGGTATTGGCCTTTGCCACTAAGGAGGCCGATGCTAGGAAAAAAAAAATATTTTTTGGCTCTGCCCAGGAAGACCTTATCCTTCCCAGAAGAAAAGGCTTACTAAATTTGTACAGTATCAATAGAAGAAAACAAAAACATATCCATGATCCTGGTAGATTTAAAATAAACAACCAGAAACAAGCTCCCGGGTCTGGAAAACAAAAGGGGACGGTATCCGAGTCCCCAATGAATTAAACTAAAAAGATTTTACGATGAGTACAAAAACCTAATTTTCTCGTTAATATTATTGGTGGACACAGCACCATGGTAGTAGTTCCAGAGAGCGGGCAAATAAAATCAATCGATGAGTCACGTGACCCACCTAGTGCACAGTCACTTGGTGCAACTCAGAATCAGCGGAAGCCAGGGAATTAATCTGGTAGAATTTTGTGAAGGTGTGCACCTAAGCCCTGGTAGAAGCCTTGCAAACCTGGGAGACCGAAGCTTGGGGCCTTCCTGCCTAGGATGTGCCAAAACCCCTCGTGGAGTGGGTAGTAACTCAAAAGGGAAGGAACTTTACCTTAGGACAGATAGGATTCCAAAATCACAGACAAAATCTAAAGAGCAATGATAACCTCGAAAGCCACCAATCCCTTGTGCGGCCTTTGATGAAATAAAAAAAAAAAAAAAAAAAAGTCGGAGCATCTAGACAACTCAGCCAGATAGATTTGGACGACTATTCTTACTACAGCCAGAAAGTGCTGGGGCCGCTCCCTCAGATGAGATGGGGAGGGGCGAAAGGAAAGGACGACGATGTCCACAGACCACTTTCAGAGGAAAGACGGGACAGGACAGAACACAACCTTATCCCTATGGATCACTAGGAAAAAGGACAGAACAGCCAGTTCTGAAACCTGTCTGATGGACGTAATGGCCACAAGGAAAGCTACCTTCCAGAAAAGACTGGCAAAATTTTCCGCAACGGCTTGAAGACAAACTTAAAGAGCATCGAGAACCAGGTTAAGATCCCAGGGCTCAGTGTGATGTCAAAAGGGAGGAACAGCATAGGCCAGACCCCACAAGGTGGTCTTTACCCAGGAACGGTAGACAAAATGTTCACTGAAATACCTTGGACAATTAAGGTTTCCTGGCTCTTAACATTGTCTGGATGACTAGTTTAGAAAAACAGCAGGACCTCAAACGCTCAGTTTCCTTCAACGGCGTGGCTTTTTTTAGTCAAGATGAAGTGGAGATGGAACACAGAACTTTGGGAAAGGAGGTCGGGTCGTAGCAGAAGACGCATACCATGGACGACGATGTCAATGGGAACGGTCTCCACATTGATCCACTTGAGGACGTTAGAGAATCCCTCCCAAAATGTGACCTACAACTGCGACGTAGGCTGGGACCTTGTGGTTGAAACAAGATTTAAAATAAAAAATAATAAAAAATAAAAAAAAGGAGGTCCATATCTAGAGTGACCCACTTCTGGTAGAACCGAAGGAAGATTTACGGGTAAGGCGACCTTTCCTCAAGACCCAGTTTTAGTGCACTGAACAATCGTCCACTCCCGGCATGTGGGCATGGCTGGTATGTGACTCTTCCCAGATTGGAGGATCCAAGAGGACTGTGCTGCTCAGGTCCTGGTTCAAATAGGCAACTGCTGTGGAGTTGTCGGTCTGCACCCTGAGTGGTAGACCTTGGAGAAGTGGAGTCCAAAAGGCAGAGGGCAAGATAAGCGTATCAATTCCAGAAGGTTGTCTCTGCAGAGTCTTCACCAAGAGGTCGTCCAGGTAAGGTATGACAGCGACTCCCCTGGTGTAACATGAAGTGCAATGAGAGTCGACGGGGCTCTCTTGAAGACCCTGTGAGTCGTAGCTAGCCCAACTGGGAGTGTGACAAAATGGAAATGCTAGGAAACTACAGCAAAGGAAATGCTGGTGGGCCCATGTGATAGGTATGTGGAAGTAGGCATCGCAGATGTCAATAGAGGGAAAGGTACATTTCCCATTCCAGCGATGCAACCACTGACCACAGGGATTCCAAGCGGAACCTCTGAACGAGAAACAAAGCAATTCAATTTCTGACTGATCCAACCTTTTTAGGGACTATGAAAAGATTCAAATTGAGCCCCCGTAAACAGTCAGACTGGAATGGGGAAAGTCACTTCCTGAAGGTAAATAGACAGTAAAAAAATCTGAAATGCGATCTGGGGCCCGAGGCGAAGTTGAGAGAGGGAAAAAAAAAATAAAATAACCTCGGTAAGGATCAGAAATTATATCTTGTACCCTGTCGACACAACCTCTTGACCAGTGCGTCGTCCATGTGAGCAAGCCATATCTTAGAAAATAAGTCGTCGTCGTCGTCGTCCCCCCCACCCAATTCTTGAGGGCTTTTGGGGTCTGGGCATAGCCTTGAATGATGAGCATCTTGAGTCCGTGGGGCAGCTGGACCTAGTCTGACCTCTGGGACGGGAAGTTATTAAAGTACATAAATCTGAGAAGGCTGCTGACTTCGGGGGCGGTTCGGAGTATAAAGTAAACTCTTGACGCCAGTAGCCTTAGAAATAATTTCCAGACGCCTACCAAAATTGGAGTCTGCCCCAACTAAGGGAAATCCAGTGAGGGCTTTTTTGGAAACAGAGTTCACCATCCAACATTCCAGTCAAATTGAGTGTTAGACAGCCACTAAATTATCTAGCCCCTGGCAAAACAAACTTGGAAGAATGGATAAATTGAGAGGTGAGATCTGCAGAAAGATCTGAGATGTTGTGGTGAAGCTGCTAAGATGGAATAGGACTTCGGTAGGTAGATGTGAGTGCTGGGTGCAGAGCAGAACCCGCTGCCATGAGGTAGACCTGGCCAGGGGATCTAACTTCTTGTCAAGAGAATCACTTATTGATGCCATATCAGACAGTGGAATGGCGGTCTCCACTAAAGGAAAAACTGTCCATTTGGAGACCAACTTCTACTGGAAAGTAAATAGCGTATCCGTTCTTATATACCCGGCCAAACAGCTGTCTGGGTACATCCTTTTTCTTCGGCAGGATTTTCTCAAACTCGCGGTGATTTGGAAACAGGCCGGCGCCATTGATGGCGGAAAGGCACTTCTTCCTGAGAGTGCGGAGCCATCCTTAACATGTAAGGCGTCCATGACATCACTTATTAATTTCTGCATAGTAGCTGTCAATTTTGTTTCCTCTGAGAATCCCTCAGAGGAAACGGACTGATCCTGACCGGGGACCCTGGGGGAGAACCTGGTGAGGAGTGGAACTTCTCTTGGATGGTCTTGGATTGAAGGCTCCGAGCATAGCGAGTTAGACTGGCTGCATATAAACTCTTATATATTACAGCTGTCGCAGGCATAGTGTCTCTCCAGGCCTGCCTGGGCTGGCTGACTGTTGGAGTCCTGCTGATATAAAGACATGTCACAAGAGTGCAGAGGACAGGCAACTAGAGCAGTGTCATAAAGGGGGAACATCACCTAGTAGAAAATAAGTGTCCCCTGGAAATATAAATTAAATCCACTGGAATAGCCTACTGGATCCTTGGTGCTGTGTAACACCAAATGTCCAGAGCAGAGGCTATCAGTGCCGCAGTGCTAATTTGCAAAGGAGAGCTGTTGCAAAATGACTGCTGGCTGTGGTGCCCAGGACCCTTACACAGTCGTCGGACGGTGTAGTTCTGGTGCAGTTTGTTTTTTGTTTTTTTTCCTTCCTTTTATACCTTCTTTTTAGGTGGCCATACACATTAGATGGTCGGCCTCGACTATTGGGCAGTCGGATTTCAACATGCCCGTTCCTTTTGTTCTCAGGGGAGAAGCTGCAAGGTGTCTGGCAGCGGCTTACACCCGCTCTTGTTTCGGAGTACATGCATGCTCAGCCAAGGCTATGTGTATAGGGAGATCGGGAGGTATAGCTGTTGGCCGAACAAGCATTTTTCCAACAGTACATGGCCAGCCTTTAGGATTAACTCATGGTTTATGGTTTGGGCTAAAATCAAAACGGATCAGAAAGTGCATAGAAATGATTTGAGTGAGCCTGGCATTACGTACCTCTTCCCTTGTAGATACATCTCTAAGCTTCACAACTCCATCTTTGAGTTCCTGCTCCCCAATAATCGCCACCAGTGGAATACCGGTCTCTTCACAATACTGCAACTGATTAAGTAACTTTGGATTCTTCTTATACAACAGTTCTGCCTGTGTGGATAAACAAAGATGATAAAAGAAGTTGTCCCAGAAACGCAGATATGACATTTTGTCAATGTCAGATTGGTTTCTTTAACCCCACGAATTCCAATAACAAGCCAGTCACAACTGTCTCAGATATCAATAAGGAGGTGGCTGTTGAATTCTGAATCGAGAAGAAATCTTACAAGTGTTTCTGCCACCATTTCACTGAGAACAGTAAAGGGAGGTCAACTGAGTGCATTGTATTGTGTTAGGCTCTATTAGCAAATTGACTCAATTTTTTTGCAGGTCTGCGACTTAATAAAAATTTATGTAAGGATTGTGTTCATTCCTTTCTCACCTCTATTGTTTGTTTTTTTAGCAATAACCACTACAATGTACAAGAATATTTCTACAATAATATGCATAGATATCCTTTATGACATACTTAAGACAATGTTACTGGACAGCATAGGGGACCTCCGTTTGGCTCCTTTTGGATATAGGACAACCGAAAACTTAAAGCATTTGTCTGCACCACAATCACTATTGAACACCGTGTTTAGGGAGTTAATTGGTATGGGTCAAAGTTTTCTCTGATCCTGATCTTTAGTATGGTTAATGACAGCCACCCTCGCAGTGGTGAACGTGTTGGCATAGCTTCTTGGCCTGCGTGATCACCAGTGAATAAGTGTAAAATGAAATGTGGAGGGCTGAATAGAACCTGGAATGGAAGATATGAGTTTGTGAGCTAGTGCGGCAACCTTTTTTCACTCTCACTAAACACTCCTCCTTAGGCAATTCTCTCTGCCTCTATTCTGTTAGGCAGAGGGAAAGATAGGATTTAATCAGTACATTCTAATCCCTCTAGTTTTTGTTGCTTGAAGAATTAAACCCATATCACTAGTCTGCATGGCTCTACTTTACCCCATTCTGATGCATCTCTGAAAAAAGACCTTGAAGCTGATTTATATGAAATCAATAAGAGATACATTTTGATTTAAACCCTTATGGTAACATTACCTGTGAAATGGGGACGGTGGGTCCACAATCCATAGAATCAAGTTTCCAACCCCCCCTCTTTACATTTTTGTGCTTTGGAATTTGTTGGAACAGATAAAACTAATATAAAAAAAAAAAAAAATCTCATGACAATTCCCACTGGAAATAAAGGAAATATTGTAAGTGGATTTTTTGAGTACCCGCCATAAAAACCTTTTCTCGTCCTCCTTTAAGGGAACGAAGGGCAAGACCCAGAACCAGACCTCATTTGGGGAAATAAAGGACCCTGGACAGGACAACGCGCAACGGAAGAGAGGTCCCTGATAGAGCAGGTCGTGACGGAACGGTAAGGCCCACAGGGCGTTGGTCAGAATGCCTGGTACCAACGGCAACGTGGCCAGTCCAGCGCCATAAAAAATCCCTTCGGTCTTTAGCCATTTGAGAAGCCTTGGCAGAAGAGGTAGTGGAGGGATTAGGTACAGAATACTGAAGCTACCCCACTAGGGCTTCAACTGCATAGGCTTCAGTATCCTGTGCTCAAGAAACAAAAAACAGGGGACCTTGCAATTGAACCTGGATGCCATCAATTCCACGTTTGACACCCCCGATCTGGAGTAAACGTGGTGGAGACCACTCCCCATGGGTCGACCTGTTTACGACTGAGGAAGTCGGAGACCCAGTTGTCGAACCCTAGGATGTTCACAGCCAAGAGAGCGGGATCGTGACACTGCCCAGGTTGCAATTGGTGATTTACATACAAACTGCGGCCATGACATTCTCTTTTTGGATTTGGATCGGAAGGCCGGACAAAATCGATGTCCAATGCAGAAGGCAAAGTATGATTGCTCTCAATTTCAAGAGGTTGATGGGAAGAGCGGATATTTGCTGGGACCACAGTCCCTGGGCCTTGAGGTTTGGATCAAGGTATCCAGGGTGATCCATAGAATTACTACTTTGCCCTCCCTGAAAACTTTATTAGAATGTTGTACAGATAGGGGGTGACAAAGCCAATGGCTCGAAGATGTGCCGTCACCACAGAAATATCGGTGAAAACCTGTGGCGCTACTGCCAGGCCAACCGGGAGCACCACATATTTTTAATAGTCAGTTCTTAACCGCCAAACGCTGGTGGGCTTGGCAAATGGGGAAGTGTAGCTACGCATCCCTTATGTTGACAGAACATAGAAACTCCCACTTGTCCATAAAAGAAATGACCAAACTGAGAGACTCCATATGGAAATGACGGACTCGATCATAAGCGTTCAGTCGTTCGAGAACTGAAGAGTCTTTTTTTTTTTTTGGTACGACAAAGAGATTGAAGTAAAAAACGCGTAATCTCTGATTTGGTGGAAGCTCTACTGACCCAAGCAGAAACAAACTTGGGCGCAGGAAAGACTCAGTAGCTTTAAAGGAGGACCTGGAAGATGACTTGATAAGGTGGGCCAGCAGGAAATGGAATGATGCTGTGTGCACAATAGGTATGGTAGTCTTGGCCAGGCGGGAGACTGGAGTCCTCACCACTGGTAATTTGGACACCATTTTGCAGAGACCTGCTTTTGAAAGGGAAACTTAACATCCAACTGAAAGGTATGGGACAATTTCTTGTCAGGGTGCTTCCACTCCTTGGAGATCACCTGCTAAAACTTTTTGTGAGAGGGAAAAACCTTTTGCAACGGTTTAGGTCGGCGTAAGGATACCGCTTCTGGTGAAGTACAAGGCTCTGTGTTCATCTCCAGTAAGGTGTCACAAACTGCCTTAATGAAACTGTCCACATTAAGGGACAACTTAGAAGATTGTTTCTTATCCAGCTCTGATCATAAAGCTCCCCTTCTGACACGGCCTCTCGGGGAGGAAACTGCAGATAGCATCCCCGAACTTGGAAGGTAGGAGTGACCGATGGTGGTCTTGTAGATCTAACCCCCATTTGGGGCCCACCACTTGAGAAAGACTTTGACGGACTGGGTGACAATGGTGACCAATGGCCCTGAAAAGGAAATGAGCCCACTCCGATTCGGCCGCTGCAGCACTAAGCACGGGCAACATATGGGGTGGCAAAGACACAGATGGTTGGCTAGGAGGCCGATATGCATCACGCAGAGACTTAGATTAATCATATAAAAACTTTAGTGCATGCATAATAAGCAGTGATGGTTTCTGGCGGAAGGACTCTCCTCTGGGGTCTGACATTGCTGTAAAAGCGTCAAAACACATGACTTTAAAAAAATGGGGGTGATGGTGAACCGTGAGCCCACTTAGATACTGCACAGCAGGACAATTACTCTACCTTAATAAAAGGAGTAAGAACTGCTCAGATACCTAGGTTCTGCTGTATTAATGGCCCCTACTGTGGAGAATTCTGGCTCGGAGACAAAGAAAGGGGACCTGTAGGAAAAAAATAGGCCTAAGGGTTGATCCTACCTGATTCAAGGGAGTATAATGCTGTTCTACCCCAACTGCAAAAACACAGCCGGAGGTCCTGTGTCCTCACAGCTCGTCTGCCCGAATGAGGAGACAGAGCGGGAGGAAGAAGCCACGATAGGAAAGCGGCGGCGGTCGTGTGCTTCAGGAGGACCAATCCCATTTGAGCAAGAATTTTACACGCATGTGCACGATTGGATGCTGCCCCTACCCACTAAGCAGGGATGGCCAAGATGGCACGGCAGAAAAAGTGGCAGCTGCCAGGGGTAAAGTAGAGCAAGCCAGGAGAAAGGATTACCCTGCAGATGCCCTGGCGCAAGTCCCAGCCAGTCATGGTAAGCTGCAAGCATGGCATAGCCTCCATTGGACGGAGCCCAAAAGCGGTAGGCGGTGAAAATCAGGCGGCGGGCGTGGGTAGAGGAACTACTCTGCTCCAGATCCTTCTTGTTCCCAGTGATGTCAAGAACAGCAGTGGCACCCCAGTGAGCCATCCTGAGGTGAGCAGCAGGAAAGGTGCCCCTTAGAGAGGAGCCTGCGCACTTGTCTTCATTAGCAAGGAAATAACAGCACAGTGAAGTGGACACAGTGTGCCCACTACAGAGGGGAAAGAGTCACCCCTGTTTTCCGCCTACAAAAGAAAAAAAACAAAAAAAAAAAAAAAACACAAAAGAACTGACAACCTGCTGAACCAGCAGGATAGTCTGCCTCCTAGGGATACTAAGCAAAGATTACATTAGCTCAACGTCTGTATGTGGGGTAAATCCTGTAAGAGGGGGTAGCACTTTAATGCTTCGTGTCAAGCCTTAATGTCAATAGCACATACCCAACGGTTTGTCATCCAATGATACAAATGAGAAATTCCATTTTCTACACAACTACAAAGGATATACAATGTGTGTTTTATGGAACCTTCATATCATTTGATTTCACAACCCTGTGCTGGTCTAGGATTGTTATCTGTAATCCTGATGTAAAAAAAGACCATACACAAATCATCTACCTTGATACCCGCATTCCAGAGTTCAGCTATAAGCTTCATTCTTTCTTCCAAAAGCTTCTTCTGAGCTGCTGCAACTAGAACCTGGGTCTCTGTAGTCCGAATCTTTTCTTCGGAAGCCTGAGGATAGAAAATATTATAAATCAATAGAATGTAGAAGTCTAGAACCAGAGTACATGATTACCGTACATACAATTCGGAAGAAAAGTCAGTCAAAGACTACTTTTTCATTATCCACAATATATTGCACAATTTAATAAAAAGCTATTGCTATTACACACTAAAATCTGTTACTCCTTGGGATAGGCTCCTGCCGTTAAAAGGCTGACACTATATAGAAATTGTTGGCTCCACCTACACCCACTTGTTGGATGTGTCAGTTTATGATCAGGACACTAAGAAAATTAGGCACCCACTGCCTTGGGGTATGTTCACACGCTAGACTAAAAACTACTGTAAAATACGGAGCTGTTTTCAAGGGAAAACAGCCTCTGATTTTCAGCTGGAGACTATTTTCTATTGGGACAATGAAACCTGCTCCAAAAACATCTCAAGGAGTGACACACACTTTAACGAGCCTTCTTTAAAAACGCCACGAGGGAGCATATCTCCATATTTTCAGCCGTTTTAACGGCCCAAAAAAACTGCTGAAAATAGGCCGTGTGAACATACCCTTAAAAGACAAAATCAAAATAGAACGGTAAGAAAAAAAAAAAAAAAAAAGGGGTAGTATTTTTGTTCCCCAATGACCCCTCATGAGAAAAAAAAGTTCTATGGGGTGTATCAAAAAACTCTTTTCTCTTGTGTCATTGTGGGAAACAGCAATTTAGGATACTACACAGCAGTCCCTGTGGATGGGTAAAGAAAAGCTTTGAACCATACTAGTCCTGCCTATTGGATCTAAAGACAGAAAGCCCCCCCCCCCCCCCTCCGATTTTGAGGGACATGGAGCTGGATAATATAACAGCAGCCATCCTGGTTGGAAAATAACTTGTACGCCAAGTAAGTGAACAGGCACCTTGTGAATGGCCATGTAAGAACTAGATGAAAGAAGAAGGAAATTAGTGCTGCACAAAAGGTGAAGAAACTGTCAACAAAAGGGATACAGGTGTAGGTGATCTTTAACTTGGCTTTTAAACACGTTAAATACACAGATGTGAGAAACTTTAAACTTGACTTTAATACCTTAAGTGATAAGTTATCACGCTGCAGCAAGCTATCAGTCAAGATAAGAATTGCTACATCTGTACCTGCAAGAACACAAGGTAAGAATCCTGTCAATTCAGAGGAAAGTCTGGTTGCCGAGGGAGTGAGACGACCTGCTTCGGGCTTCCAACATTTAGCCTCTACTTACCCTATATTCTGCGAGTTTATCCTGTTCGGGACCAGAGATAGCCCGGTCTCGCAACCCTCAGGTTCTGTGGAGTAGCAACTGGGCTGAAATACCAGTTGCAGAATGGGTTTACCGTCACCCTAGACTTTTGACTGCAGCATCCCTGTAGGCCACAACTGTCGTCTTCCTGGCAGTTGGGTTACTGGAGGTCTCTAGCGCTGCTCCTGGCAAGTTGGAAAAGGGAACCCTGCTGACTGTCCTGTGCTGCTCCCCCGACCTTCTGATCCAGTCGTTGAGGCATTCGGGAGACCGGTGATGTTGCCCAGTCGTGTGAAGCCCTGGTATGGGCCTGCAACACAGTCAGATGGAACGTCGCACTCCTTATTGGACTTGCTGCTCCGTATCCGGCGGACACCGGGACCAGATGAGGTCTGATTGGTGCAGCCCAGATATAGGTGCCTTGCGTTTTGACAAGTGGCCCAATTGTGATCTCCCCTGCACATATGTCATCTCCATCCTGGTCCTAGGGAGCGCCTCAAAGATGCTCTACAGTGGTTTACATCCCTGCTATTAATTTTAGAGGCGGGATTTTGTACACCTTTTGGGTCCATTATCTACTAAGACCATTTCCATCCTACTGGTCTGCGGGTGCAACTGGGTATTTCCCTCAGCCTCCCAAAATATCTCCCTCATTGACATTAGGGCACCTGCCTAGTATATGGCAGCATTGTGCCGTTCTACTACTCATTGCCATTTTATAGTTTGTTATTTGCCGGTTCACAGTCCTTCTAAACCACCCACTACGAACCCCCCTTACTGCGCCCACTGTTGGATCTCCCTGCTTTTCCTCTTGCAGAGGGTCATCACGTCTCAGATATTGCGATGAACATTGTCGCCTGCTATTGATGGGCAATTTTAAGTGCTCAGAGGGAACCCCTGTTTCACAAACCTCTGATGACTACTCATCATTCTGGTGCTCTCACTGTTACTTGCCATGCAAACTACCTGCCACTCTAACTACTCACTATAGGCCTGTACGGAAAAACATGGAAGTTGTTAAAGAACTTTAATATTTTCAACAGTGGGAGGTGGCCACTGGTGCTCAGGTTTCCTTGGACCAATTGCCTGCATCTGATTCAGATACTCCATTCACCTTGGCATCTATCCCAGAAACACAAAAGGTATAATTAGCTATTCAACCCTGTCATACGATACGGACCACCAGAATAGAGATTAAAATGGACATCTCCAGGCTACGCACAACGAAACCGAGAAAGAGCTACCAGAGGTGGGAGCAACGTGTTAGCGATCATAAAAATACTCACAACCGTATGAACCATACCCTTACGGACAGTGCTTCTCAAATGGAAAAGCTACACCAGCGCACAGATGATCAGGAGAACTAACTTAATCGTTGCAACCTACGCTTTGTGGGACTCCCAGGACGATCAGAAGAGCCCACTCCTATCTTGTTTTTGCAAGATCTGGTAATTAAGACATATGGCTGTGACAGCTTCTCAGCTATGTTTGCAATAGAGAGGGGGCTCACCGTAATCCTCAACCGCTCTTGCCTTCTCCTCTCCCACTCTATTCCATATCTTTGTAGAGGGCCTCGGACTGGAGGACACTTGGAAAAGTATGTGCCCAGACATATTCATGTTTTTCCTCATCTCATGATTCCATGTCCCGCATAGATTTGTTACTGGCAGAAAGATCCGTACACCCCCTGGTTTCAGCTGCCTCCTAACCCTTCTCATTCTAGATCGGATCATTCCCTACTTAGTGTAACAATCTCATGGGGTATCCGTCCTCCTCGACAATCACGGAAGTTGAAACCATTTTGGCTCACTATTCTCCACCTCCACAGTACTTTATTGATTAATGGTCCACTCTTTTTTTTTTTTTTTTCTTCTTGATCAGGGTCCAGATTGCCTTGTAGTGGACTGCTGGGATGGGATCATGCCCCCTGCCATTCATTACCTAAAACAAGTCCTGGCCTTTAATGACGTTTCATTGGAATATGACACTATGCAAGTGAAATTGGCCTATATTCAAAATCCATCACCGGCATCCAAACTAGATTGGCAATTGAAATAGAGGGCACACTCTGATCTTATGGCTGATCAGACTAAGCATAATCAGTTTTTCCTCAGGCAGGATTATTATGAACAAGGGGACAGTTGTGGTACACTTTTGGCCCATTTTGCAAAGGGGGACTCTGTGCCCCCCATAATTACCGAAATATTTACCCCACATGGAATCCCCTCCAAGACCCTAGAGTCATCGCCAGAGCTTTTGGAGTTTTATGCCTCCCTTTATGAGTACTCATCCCAGTACACTTCTCAGGACACTGTAAAATACCTGGAATCCCTCCCTCTCACAGGAGCAATGTGAGTCCTTGGTTGCACCTATTACTGAAGATGTTTCTTTATCCGTATTCCCTTTGCAGAATCATAAAAGTTTTACAAAACTTATAAGGCAGATTGAAACCCTAATTTTTTTACCTTATTTCAGTCAGCCTATGATACTGGCTATCTCTATGACTGAGGGTAGAGTGGTAGTCATTCCCAAACCTGGCAAAGACCCTGCTTATTGCACTTCCTACCATCCCATTTCATTCCTTCAAGTAAACATAAAATTGTTGGCCATGGTCCTGCCTGTAGAGTGATTTCCATGACTCTTCTATCCCTCTGGACAAAGATGGCTTTTTTGCCCGGTAAGTTCACTGCTATAAACGTGTGTAGACTTTCTGAATTTACAGGCCCCTCGTGAAAATTGTGGATCGAGGGTCTTGGTGTCCTTGGACGTGGCCAAGGCCATCAATTCGGTTGAATGTGAATATTTGTGGCGACGGATCTCTGAAAATTTGGCTTTCCTTTAAGTTTCATTAAATAGATAGGTTTATTGTACGGTCACCTAAATGCCTTGGTCATGGTGAATGGTTTCCCATCTCCAACATTCTCTCTACAGCGGGGTTTCAGACCCGTCTCCCCTATTATATGCTCTGACTATTGAGCCCCTGGCAGAGCTTCTTAGACATTCCCTTTGAGTGCGGAGATCGAATAGATGCTTGGTAACTGAAACCAATCGGTTTGTACGCGGACGACAGGCCACTCCTGGTTAACGGTGCTCCAATTATTTAGGGACTTTGTGTTATACTCCGGCCTCTGCATAAATTTCAACTGTGAAGAGAAGACTTCTATCTGCAAGTTTTGACAGGCGAGTATCAGTAAGAAAGCCACTGCTAAGATTGCAAAAAAAAAAAAAAAAAAAAAGAGACTTGCCTGGGACAAGCAGCACCTCTAGTGGACTACTGCAGAGTGGAAGAAGGTCTTATGGACTGATGAATCAATATTTAACATCTTTGGTACATCCCACAGGGTTTTTGTAGATCGTCCAGTACGTGAAAGAGTGCTTCCTCAGTATGCGACACCAACTGTCCAACATGGAGGAGGCAGCGTGATGGTCTGGGGCTCTTTTGCTGGATCTAGAGTTGGCAACTTGTACAGGGTTAGGGCCCATGCACACGAACATATTTTTTTCGTCCCGTAAATACGGGTCTTTTTCATACGTATTCGACCCGTATTCACGGACCCATCCCCGTAAATACGGGTCCGTTGTCACCAGTATTCCACCCGTATTTACAGACCCGTTTTCTCTGCACTAATCGGCAGCCCCTTCTCTCTACCAGTGCTGGATAAAGAGAAGGGGCAACCCTTTCGGGCAGAGTTCCCGCAGCGATTGAAAGTAAAAGTAGTTCATACGTAGCCCGGCCGTTGATTTGGTGACGTGTCCCTCTTTTGACATCCAGTCCGACCTCCCTTGATGACACGGCAGTCCATGTGAACGCTGCAGCCTGTGATTGGCTGCAGCGGTCACATGGGATGAAACGTCATCCCGGCAGGCCGGACTGGAGAAAGAAGCAGGGAGTTCTGGGTAAGTTAACTTTTAATACAATTAACTCCAGCGGTAGTCACTGTCCCGGGTGTAGGGATGTCACGATACCAGAATTTGGACTTCGATACCGATACTTCGTTTAGTATTGCGATTGCGAAAAAAAACAAAAAAAAAAAAAACACAAAAAAACCTTCCATTTTCTAAACATAAAATGTTTATTGGATTGAATTTTTTTTTTTATTGTTCAGATTGCCAATGTTTGATTTTAAAATGAAACATTCTTAAATAAAATCTATAGTGTTTTGTTTTTTTTTACCTTCCCTAGATTCTAAGCCCTCGCGGGAAGGGTTCTCTTTTCCTTTGTACCACTATGTAAACCCTGTACAGCACCATGGAATTAAAAGGTTATTAGCATCTGAGACTTTAATGGTATATCTATATAGGATATGCCATGAATGTCTGATAGATGCGGGTCCCAGGATCTGGGAGTCACAGAGGTGGGACTCACATCTATCAGACATTCATGGAATATCCTATGGCTATGCCATGAATGTCTCAAATGGGAATACCCCTTTAATAGTGCTTAACTAATAATAATTTAATTATAATTCAGCAACTGCAAGTAAATTGACCATGTAAAAAACGAAACATAAGAAAATGTAAAACATGGCCGGCCTCTTTCTTTTTCTGAAATTACAAGCTTGGGAGTTTCTTTGCCTGTTTAAGGTTCTTAGCCAGGAATACCAGTGTGTCTATGTGGTCTTCTGTCAGTCTCATTCTCCTCGGACTGCAGATTAGGCCAGAGGTACTAAACACTCGTTCTGATGCACAGCTAGAGGCAGGAACGCATAGATATGCTTTGGCAAAATGTGCAAGGTTAGGCAGACTTGTGGCATGTCTCTGCCACCAGGCAAGTGGGTCTTCTTCAGGACTAATCTCCTTCATCTGGCTGTACAACATGAACTCACTGCTAAGCTTTTCAGCAGAAGTTTTGTCCGATGATGCTTCACTCTCAGTTGTACCCGCAGAACTGCCTGCTGATCCCCTTTTCTCTGTTATGATGCTAGACAGCAAGCTTTCCAGATCAGTTTTTTTTTTCTTTGCTACTTGTCCCATTGCATCATGTTCTTCCTCGCTGAACTCTTTCTGACTCTGATGCTCCGGTTCTGCTCCTTCAGGTAGCGAAACATTGGAAGCTCTCTGCAGAAGCTCTTCCTTCACATCTTTTTCCATAGACACAAACGACTCCTTAAATCTTGGATCTAAGTATGTGGCAATGTTGAGAATGAGTTGCAAGTTTTCATTTTCATACCTCTTTTTCATGTCATTTCTGACTCTTTGTTTCATTTCTCTTGCAAGAATGCGGTCAGATTCCTCCTCTGTTACACATGCATATATTTTCCATGTCAAGGGAAGAACTGAAGAAAGAGTGGGGTCTCTCACCACTTAAAGCATCTGTGAAGTCACTCATTGGTGAAAGCACATCTCGAACAGTCTCCAGAATGGTGACATCTGTGTCCTTCGGCATAAGATGCCACTTTTTGCGGTTCTCTGCCAGAACAACACAGACAGCTTGCTGCTGTTCACAGAACCTCTCTACCATGTCGTAAATAGAATTCCACCTGGTCGGCTCATCATGAATGAGTTTGTGTCCAGGTATCTGCAGTGTTTTCTGTTTCTCTTTCAGTGCTCTGCTCATCTTATTTGATCTGCAGAAGGCGGAGACCGTCTTACGTAGTCTGGACAGAAATGCTGCCACTCTGTCAATATCTAAGGCTTTGTTTACTGCCAAGTGCAAATTGTGGCCAAAGCATGGGACCCAGTTATATTCTCCAAATGCTCGGATATTGTTAGAGGCATTATCTGTTGTTATTCCAGCCATTTTGGATAGGTCCAGTTTCCACTCTTCAGTTATTGTTTCCTCAAATGCCTCATGTAAACTCTCCGCAGTATTATCTGTGTGCAGAGCTTGTACAGCCTAAACACCAAGATTGCATTTCCCATCGATCTGTTACAAACTGGTGACAGCCATGTATGCATCTGTAGCTCTGCTTGTCCAGAGGTCTGTAGTACAAGCAAAGAATGGAACTGCAGCCAGTTGTGCCTCAACAACCCTTCGGATTTCACTGTAGAGTTGTGGTATTTCTGTATACCAGGCAGGTCATACTTTCTGTCTAACTGCTGTATCAGATTTCTGAATCCACTTTTCTCAACCATAAATATGGGCACTTGGTCCATGCAGATGTACTCAGCTACAGCTCTGTTTAGTCTTTGGGCTTCTTTGGAGTCTTTGCCATATTTTCTGTTTCTGTCTAGCACAGAGACAATGGTAGCCTGACTGGATGAACTTGAAGGAGTGGTAGAAGTTGAATTCTGCTTCTGTGTAAGGAAAATAAAGTGTGAGAAGAATATTCGTAACTTGGACTTAAGCTGCACACCCCGTTTTTGCGACATTATAACCACCAATATTTCACGTTTAAAGTTAGCCCACATGAAATTTAACGATTATGTGGGCTATGTGCTAAATATACTAATATGTGGCGCACATGGTAAGACGAATAATTAGCTTAGACGCAAAAAACTGTTACATTCTCAACAGTTCTAATTATTCGTCTTACCATGTGATTTTGTGAACTCATGATGATGTTCCACATATGTGTTTCCATCGCTAACAGTATATTTAGCACATAGCCCATATAATTGTTACATTTCATGTGGGCTAACTTTAAACGTGAAATATTGGTGTTTATAATGCCACAATAATGGGGGTGTGTAGCTTAACCAAAAATTATGAACGTTCTTTACAGGACATTTCACTAATCACTTAAGAAAGCGTAACTTTGCTAACCTGTCGACTTTTCAGCTCTTTGTACAGGTCAGGGTGATTGTCGGCCAAATGCTTAGCCATGTTGCTGGTGTTGCCTGCTTTGCAGTGGAGGGATTTATAACACCTTTTGCACACCGGTTTTGTCATTTCAGTTGGCTGCCGGTCTTCATCAGCAATGTAGGCAAAGTATGTCCACACTTCACTCCTTGAGCACTTTTTTTCAACAAGTTGTGGACGTGAGAGAACATCTGCCGTTTTTGGCGTTGCCATGCTAGTTCCTGCCTTCTCGCTGCTCAAGCTACACTGTTTGCGTGTGTCTCTCCAATCTCAGCGGAGTGGTTGGGATGCTGGGCAATGTTCGGTGGCCAAGCAGAAAACCTAACGTAAGAGCATTGGTAGTTGGGTTAATGCGAGGTACATGATTGGTTTAGTCACTATTAATGTGAGGCTTATGGAGGTCCAAAACACCATGTGCTTCACATTATAGTAATTGATCCCATTAAGTATCTGAAAATTGTAATAGGCAACATTGGGTTAATGTGTCAGATACATGATTGGGTAACTTACTATTAGGCCATGTTCACACAGGGCGGATACGCTGCATAAAAAGTATGCAGCATATACGTCCTGGAACCCGCACGGAATTCAGCCCGAAAAAAACACACCAAATTGTGGTGCAGACTTTTGGGTTGAATCTCCACTGCGGAAAACAGTGGCCCTGTTTCCGATGCCATAGTGAGACTTTCTTCTGTTCTCGTCCAGGAAGGCCACCCGGTGATTGGCTACAGCAGTGACATGGGATAAAGCGTCATCCCAGGAGGCCAGGCTGCACTGAAAACAAAATTCACTATGACAACGGCCAGTGGTAAGTATAAACTTTTTAATTCATTTAATCCAAAAAAGATTTGTTTTTTTTTCAGAGTTGCGATTTTTACAGCAGAATCGCAGCATTTCCGCCACAAAAATTGCAACATTCGCTATTTATTGCGGGTTTTAACTCCCCATTGAATTCAATGAGGAAAACCCGCAACAGAAAAGCAGTGCTTCTGCAGCATATATTGACATGCTGTGGATTAAAAAACGCACCGCAAGTCAATTTATCAACGTTTCTTTACATGCAGCTTGTGGAGGAGATTTGTTAAAATTTCATCCACTCTGCTGCGCTCCTATACTTATCACTGGGAGCACAGTCCGCAAATGCGGTTGACACTCTGCGGCCCATCCGTGCAGTATTTACTGACTGTAAATTCTGCACGGTCCGGTCGTGTGAATGAAGCCTTAATGTGAGGCTCATAATTGATACACCAAGTGCCTCACATTAAAGAGGTTTTTCCACAAACACAGGGTAGGAGATACATGTGTGGCCTTTGGTACCCCCAGCGATGAGGAGTACAGGGGACCAAAAGTCCCCTAAAGTACTCCATGAGAATGGAGCATTGCTGAGGAGCATGCTCTCCATTCATTTCTATGGGTCTTCTGGGACCGCTGTCAATGAAGCTGGCTGAATATGCTTACAACGCTCCATTCTCATGGAGCACTGATTTAACCAGTTCAGGACCAGACATCGTTTAGCCCTTTTTAGCACGTGTTAGTTAAACGGCTATAACTTTTTTATTTGTTGGGCTAACTACATGATTTTTGCGATGTTTTTTCCGTAGACAATGCAGGTTTCTTTTTTTATCGTTTTTATACACACCTTTTTTGCCATTTTAGAATTTTTATTCATAAAGTTTGAAAATAATAGTAAAAAAAATAAGCTTTTTTACATTTCAGCTATTTTTTTTTTGGTAATAACATAGTTTTACCCTAAAATAGACCTTTTATTTGTGATCGTCATTGTCTACCGTAAATTTCTATTTATTACATGTCTATATTAGGGTAATTGGGTCAGCGCTAGCGTTACAAAAATGACTGGCGGGGTGGAACGTTTTTTTTTTTGGGGTGGGTATTTTATGTGTATTTATTATATAATTTTTTTTGCACTTTACTTTATTATTTTTTTATTACTATGGTCTGTCCCCCAAAGGTCAAAAAAGACCTTTGGGGAACTTTATATCTTTTCCACTGTAACTGGAGCTGCACAGCAGTCCCAGTTACAGGGGAAATCAGCCCTCTCAGGCTATGTTCACACAGAGCATTTTGGGGGAGGAATATCTGCCTCAAAATTCCGTTTGGAACTTTGAGGCAGATATTCCTCTCCCTGCACGCCGATTTTCGCGCCGTTTTTCGCCCGCGGCCATTGAGCGCCGCGGGCATAAAACAGCGAGAAATACACTTTCTCCTGCTTCCCATTGAAGTCAATGGGAGGTCAGAGGCAGAAGCGCCCGAAGATAGGGCATGTCGCTTCTTTTTCCCGCGAGGCAGTCTTACTGCTCGCGGGAAAAAGACGCCGACGCCTCCCATTGAAATCAATGGGAGGCGTTCTCGGGCCGTTTTTGCCGAGTTTTGCGACGCGGTTTCCGCGTCAAAAAACTCGGCAAAATACCCCGTGTGAACATAGCCTCATAGTGACGATTGTCACTAATAGGGCTGTGCTGGGTCTAGTAAGACCCAGCAGCAGTCTGCCACTAACGGCACCCGGCGATCATGTGACCAGTCACATGATCACCGGGAGGAATAGAGACAGCGCCGCTGCTGCTGTCTCTATTCCTGTACACAGCGCGCATTCAGCGCTGTGTACAAGTGATCAGAGAAGACAGAAGCAGCGAAAGCTGCTTCTGTCTTCTCCTCAGGGTCCCCGGCAGTCACTGACAGCCGGAGACCCGACATTCAGCTGCCCGATCGCGCGGGCAGCAAGTTAAAACCCGAGCCATAAAAAGTCTATGGCTCGGGTTTTAAGGACCAGCGGTCGAGAAACAATTAATCGCTGGGGGTCCCAGTGGCCGACTCCCAGCAATCACACATGAATTCCCTATCCTGTGGATAGGGGATTCATGTGATTTGAGGGAACACCCCTTTAATAGTAATGGCAACATTAGGGTTAATGTGGGTCACATTAATACTAATGTTCCTCAATGCTGGCTGTAACAAATACTAGTGCCTTTATTTTAGGCTTTTATTCTGCTCTAATACCTGCTTTCCTCTGTGACTACAGTACACTGCAGCGCGGTTCGACTCCAAACTTTAGGGCGCGAGCGGCACAGGCACGTCAACATCAACCCACTGCCTGTGCCGCGTCATAATCCCTCCCTGCCTCTACACAAAGAAGCAGCTTCTCATTGGTGACAGTGGAAACAGGAGGGAGGAGCGTTCCACCCTCCTTCTGTGACGCACCCAGGATGAATGACGAGCTGGGCGGCAACTGAAAGAAAAGAACATCGTAGGCTCATGTATTTCAATAGTAAGCTGAGCGGACGCACAGCTAAGTATCGAAATACAGGAAATAGCGGTATCAAACCGTTTGGGGATGCAGAGTATCGAAACAGTATCGAAGTTTCGATGCATCGTGCATCCCTACCCGGGTGCTGAAAGAGTTACTGACGATCAGTTAACTCTTTCAGCACCTTGGACAGTGACTATCCCGACGTTGCCTAGCAACGCTCCCGTAATTACGGGTGCACACACGTAGCTACCCATAATTACGGGAGCCACATAGACTTCTATGGGCCTGCCCGTGCCGAAATTACGGCCTGAAATCGGACATGTTCTATATTTTTCAATGGCCCGGGCACCTTCCCGTACGCAAACGGGAAGGTACCCGTTGCCAATAGAAGTCTATGGGCCCGTAATTACGGGCGTTTTTACGTTCGTGTGCATGGGGCCTTACTGGCACACTGGACAAAAATGGCTACCACAGTATTTTGATGCGCCATGCAATACCCTCTGTTGTACGCCTACTTGGTCAGGGGTTCATATTACAGCAAGACAATGACTCAAAACATACTTCTAGGTTATGTCCGAACTACCGGAGAAGACCAGAAGAAGCCGCTAGGCTTCAAAGTATGGAATGGCCTGCACAGTCTCATTGAGCTTATTTGGGATGAAGTGGACAGAAGGGTGAAAGCAAAGCAACCTACAAGTGCAGAACATTTGTGTGAACCTCTGCAACAATGTTGGGAAGAAATTTCTCAACAATATCTGAATGTAATTGTAGAAAGAATGCCTCGATGGTGTAAAGCGGTTATCAGCCAGAGATGGCTACTTTGAAGAGTCAAATATCCAGATATAATTTGTTGAAACCAAGTTAATTGATTATTTATATCCATCTTAACTTGTTTTTTTTCTTCTATGCTTTCATTTCAAAGTACATTTGAGACATTAAACTGTAAATATCAATAAAAACTGGAAATAGAGGTGTTCTAGAACTTTTGACCGGTAGTGTAAATATACCCCCTGAGCCTGCTGCATACTAATATACACACACACACACACACACAAAAGTGGCGCCTCATAGTACCATACATATCCAAAACCGACTAGCATATTGCACATTAGGCACCCTGCTAAGGTAGGTCTGCTATGCACACATGTATCAAACATGTGTACATAGACATACCTGAGCAACCTAGGGTTGTCACGATACCAGAATTTAAACTTCATTACTGATACTTTGTGTAGTATTGCGATACACTATACCAAAACGATACTTTTGCCAACAATTTTTAAAAAAAGTTCTTCCATTTTCTGATGTGAGGCACGTGGTATTAATTTTGAACCTCCATGTGCCTCACATTAATAGTAATTAACCCCATCATGTTCCTCAGTCATAATGGACAACATTGGGTTAATGTGTGAGGTACATGATGGGGTTAATTACTATTAATGTGAGGCACAAGGCGGTACTAAATTCATCACACCTCGTGCCTCACATTAATAAGTGAAAGAAAGCAGGTTTTTATTTTAGAATAGCGTTAACATAAACGACGCTATAAATTTATTACAGTCGCGACTATCCCAAATGTGTGTATATTTTATGTATTGACTTATTTTAATGTTTATTGTAAAACAATGTGTTTTTATTTTATTTAACATATTACTTTGTTGTTTTTTTTACTTTTTATTTTTAAACCTTAATGTCCTGGCATATATCTATATACTGATATTACACAGGCAGTTGTTCAGACATACCGAAGTATGCCCTAACAGGAAATATGGTCACACAACCATGGGGTCCTTCAATGGACCCTGGGCTGTCTGCCCATATATGGTATGGCCCTCGATCCGTCACAGGGATTACCTGTGATGCGATACAAAGGGCATCCCCCCTTTTCATTTACCCCTTGAATGCTGCAGTCAGCTTTCAGGGGAATAGCGGTGGAGATGAGAGGTTTCTCTGATCTCCGCCAAGACAGCGGCTGTGTAATACAGCAATTACCCCGCTCCTGACAATAAGTGCGCACGCACGGTCAGCATGAGGTGATACGGCCGGCGCCGCACTAATGAGCGGCGGCGCAGGCATAAGACAGAACATGGGGGTGTTTTGTAGTGCGCCCAACATGTTCTGTTTTCAGTGCCGGCTCTTATTAGTGCAGCACTGGTCGCATCATATCGTGCTGATCGCGCGCGCACTTGTCAGTACTCAGGAGCGGGGCAATGGCTGTATTACACATGTATCACACAGCCGCAGCCCCGCTCTAACTACATTCATGTGTTACAATGCTAAGCTGTGCGGCTGCACAGCTTAGTATTGAAGTACATGAATTAACGGTATCGAACCATTTGAGGGTGCACGGTATCGAAACAGTATAGAAGTTTCGATGCATCGTGCATCCCTAGAGCAACGTGTATAATGTATTATATACAGGCAGCAGCAGGGGCAGTTATGCAGTTGCCCCGGGCAGGCTTTTGACAGAGCACTCTGGCGTCGTATACCTAGAGTACAAAGGGAGGAATTTGTTACTGCTAATCGAAGTAATGGGGGAGCAGGGAGTCAGAAGATGCCACGTACTCTGAGGGTGGGTCGTGGACATGGAAGACAGATGGTCGAATGGACTCCGTTGGGGGAAGGGGAAAAAAAAAATAAAAATCTTTGTTCAGATTGGGGGGGGGGGGGGGGTGTACTGCTTATAAAATGGCATCTTCCGTAGATTATAATGGTGGGGAAAATCAGTCACAGAAAAATTAGGTCTGAATGGGGGAGGGGTCATCTGGGGAGGTTTCACTGTATAGGTAGCAAAAGGAGGGAGAGAGCTGAGGAGTCAGAAAAATAAATCCACTGCTAGGCCTTCACTAAAGCATATATTGTACTAGACCAGGGGTCTCAAACTCGGCAGGGTAAGTGGGCCGCATATAGAAAAAATGGGAAGTTGACGGGCCGCATTACTTTCAAATTTGATACAATACAAAATTATTGTTAATAAATTACTTATTTGAACTACTATAACACTATATTACTATAATAATAATAATACTACTACGTTACACTATAATAATACCGCTAGGTTTAAAATTTGAGATATTTCTCCACGTGCTTATTTCAACAATCCAGTTTTCCATTTTAAGTGTCGCTAAATGCAGTCCGGCGGCTCAGTTGGCAGCGTTTGGCAGACACACATGTCAAGATTGGGCAGCCCCTTTTTAGATCGTGCCACAGTGCCCTCTGTACATGCTGCCACAGTGCCCTCTGCAGATGCTGCCACAGTGCCGTCAGGGGCTTGCCCTGAGCTGGAGTCCCGGAGCAGAGCCACTTCTAGCACTCTGCCTGGGATTCCAGCTCTGCTCCTGACATCACTGTCCATATATGGACAGAGATGTCACGGGCAAACCCAGAGCTGGAGTCCCGGGCAGAGTGCTAGTAGGCTCTTCCTGGGACTCCAGCTGTGGTCCTGACATCACTGGGACTCCTGCTCTGGGGAAGCCCCTGACATCATTGTCAATGTATGGACAATGATGTCAGGGAATTCCACAGAGTCCCGGAGCAGAGCCTGTACTAGCGCTCTGCTCGGGACTCCGCTCTGGGGAAGACCCTGACACACTGTCCATATATGGACAGCGATGTCAGGGAATTCCACAGAGTCCCGGAGCAGAGCCGATACTAGCGCTCTGCACGGGACTCCGGCTCTGGTGAAGCCCCAGACATCGCTGTTCATATGTGGACAGCAATGTCAGGGCATTCCAAAGTCTCGGAGCAGAGCCGATACTAGCGGCTCTGTGTCCCGCAGGCCGCATATGACAGCCACAGGGGCTGCATGCGGCCCGCGTGCTTGAGACCCCTGTACTAGACTGTCAGATCATAAGAGATGGTGATCACCAAATGCTTAAAACGCCTATACCGGAACCACTAGCTTCCCACCCAAGGCAATCTGAGAATGTGCTTGTGGATTTTTCCTGAAATCAATAATCTCCTCTTTACTTTTTCCCACATTCAAGACGAAATTTTTCACTCTGGACCATATCTCCAGTCACTGAATTTTTGAACGATAAGGTATCATCACCAACCGTAATCATGCCAATCAGTGTCATGTCATCGGCATATCTTAATAGAATGGCATCTTAACCGGTTCAGGACAGGTCTATTTTTGGGTGATTGGCTTAGGGCTAGCGTTACGGCAATGATTGGCAGGGGGAACGTTTTTTTTTTGGAGTGGGTATCTTATGTGTATTATTATTACTTTTTTTTTGCACTTTGCTTTACTTTTATTTTTTTTATTACTATGGTCTGTCCCTCAAAATTTCAGAAAAGGCCTTTGGGGGGACTTTTTTTCTTCTTCTTTTACACCATGTTTTTCCACTGTAACTGGGGCCCAGTTACAGGGTAAATCAGCCCTATTATAGTGACTATTGTCACTAATAGGGCTGTGCTGGTTCTAGCAAGACCCAGCAGTAGCCTGCCACTAACAGCATTCCGGCGATCATGTGACGAGTCACATGATCACCGGGACTAATAGAGATAGCGGTGCTTCCGCTGCCTCTATTCATATACACAGCGCTCATTGAGCGCTGTGTAGAGAAAATCGGAGAAAATAGAAGCAGCGAAAGCTGCTTCTATCTTCTCCTGAGGGTCCCCGGCAGGCACAGACTACCAGAGACCAGACATTCAGCTGCCCGTGAAGCAAGCTAAAACCTGCGCCGTAAATAGTCTATGGCACGTGTTTTAAGGACCCTGACCGCCGGCCGTAAATACACAGTCAGCCGTCGGGAACCGGTTAAAGATATGTTATAAAATCCGAAGTATAGAGGGAAAATAATGTCGGACTCAAAAACCCCTGTGGGATCCACAAGGACTAGCATTGCGCTGTCGATAAAGAACTGCCAACCCTATCTGATTCCTATTAGTACAAAAAAAACTAAATATTTTCAATGACAGCCCGAAATTTAATACGGCACCACTGTATTAAAACGTAGCTAAATTCCTTAGACAAATCCCTTACATAATTATGACTGGCAACAACAGGATTTAAAATAGTATGCATCGCCAGCTTCTTACACTCGCTTGTATAAGTATTTATAACCAGAGGTACGCTTTAAATTATTTATGCTTGTTTATGGTCATGTGACGATCACACAGATGCTTGGCTCTTTACAGTGCAGTTATCAGAGCTGTGTACCTTTGAGTTCATCACATGACTATGGATACATTTTCATCCTCTAGAAGTCAACAATGAATTTCTTCAAACCAAAATACTTGAAAAGTCTGAGGAACGATACAAAGTAGATTACAAATAACAAATGACATCCTGCAGCATTATAGAACAGAAATGTTACTCACCTCTGCTTTTTGCTCCATGATAGAAAATATTCTCTCAATTCCAATACTGACGCCCACACATGGAACTTTCCTGCCCTTCGGATCAAACATCCCGACCAAACCATCATAGCGTCCTCCTCCAGCTACACTACCTACGTTGACCGATTCCTCTGTGTGGTCATTCTGTTGTTCCCCTTGATTCTGAATCAGAACGGCTTCGTAAATGACTCCTGTATAATAATCCAAACCACGGGCCAAGCTGAGGTCAAAAGATATCTGCAAAACGAATCAAAAGAAGCCTTTATTCTACGTGCATCTATTAAATGGGGTGTGAGAGGATTAGATAGACGTCTACAAATTTCCTGAATGGGTAGTGTGCTTATTTAGGTAGCAATACCACCCAAATTTTGCTACATAATTAGAGGACTGCCATCCTAGGGGTCAGGAAAGCAGAAGGTCTCATGCATAACAGACCCAATTTGTACTTAACTGTACCCCTGTATGCCTTCAATTTCATGAGTGGTATGCTAGATCGGATGTCTGGAGAAATTCTTCTAGAGGAGAATGGCTCCATACATACGGCCTGCAATGTGCATTCTACGATGGCACACAGAGTCTCTGTCGCTCTATAGTACGGAGTCAAAAAGAACGGTGTGCCCCATCATAAGTCACTGTGTCATAGGCACGAGGCCTAACAATCCATACAGAAGATCCATTATCAGTTATCACTTCTGGAAAACCGCTGAGAATGTAAAGGGATTGAATAGAATTTTCAACTGCAAAGAACTCAAAGACTTACAGTACGTTTGGGACAATTGAAGGCAGATATTTTTATTACTGTATATTTCTAATGTTATCTCCTCTGCTTCTCCTCTTAGGTTTGCTTCTGTTCTCTGCCTCTTTCACAATAAACAATAGTAACCCCAACCCAGTAGCCTTATACTTTTTTTCTGCCATTTGAACACTTGGTTATAGCTGTACTCACTTTATCAGTAACTCCAAACAGTTCCAAGTACTGAAAGAGGGTTTTCATGTCAGTCAATCCTTCTAGTGCCTGCTTGTTTTTTGACAGTTTGGCATCATTCAAAAGCCTCTCGATAAGATCCAATCCACCTAAAATAGGTTACAATATTTAATGTTAGTTTAACCCCTTAATACTGAAGGTATTTTAAACCTTGACGACCAAGCAATTTTTTAAAGTTTTTCCACCGTCTCATTCAAAGAGCTATAACTTTTCTATTTTTTAGTCTACATAGCTGGATAAGGCCTTTCTTTTGCGGGATAAGTTGTATTTTTTAATAGCACCATTTTGGTGTATATATAATTTATTGATTAACTTTTTTGGTGGGGTAAAAACTGAAATTTCACCATTCTTTTTTGCATCTTAAATTTATGCCGTTTACCATGTGGTATAAACATTTTATTCAGCGCGTCGTTTTGATAGCGGCGATACCATATTTATATCGTTTATGTTTTACTACTTTTACACAGTAAAAACACTTTTAAAATATGGAGACACAAAAACAAATTATTTCGAGAGACATAACTTATTTTTGTGCGGATGTAACGCTTTTTTTTTTGCGGGACGACTAGTTTTTACGGGTACCATTTTGGAGTACATGCGACTTTTTGATCACTTATCACATTTTTTTTAAAGGCAGGATGAACAGAACACCGCAATTTTGGCAATGTTTTTTTACAGCGTTCACGGCGTGGGTTAAATAATGTAATCTTTTACAGTGGAGGAAATAAGTATTTGATCCCTTGCTGATTTTGTAAGTTTGCCCACTGTCAAAGTCATGAACAGTCTAGAATTGTTAGGCTAGGTTAATTTTACCAGTGAGAGATAGATTATATAAAAAAAAAAAAAGAAAATCACATTGTCAAAATTATATATATTTATTTGCATTGTGCACAGAGAAATAAGTATTTGATCCCCTACCAACCATTAAGAGTTCAGCCTCCTCCAGACCAGTTACACGCTCCAAATCAACTTGGTGACTGCATCAAAGACAGCTGTCTTACATGGTCACCTGTATAAAAGACTCCTGTCCACAGACTCAATTAATCAGTCTGACTCTAACCTCTACAACATGGGCCAGACCAAAGAGCTTTCTAAGGATGTCAGGGACAAGATCATAGACCTGCACAAGGCTGGAATGGCTACAAAACCATAAGTGAGACGCTGGGTGAGAAGGAGACAACTGTTGGTGCAATAGTAAGAAAATGGAAGACATACAAAATGACTGTCAATTGACATCGATCTGGGGCTCCATGCAAAATCTCACCTCGTGGGGTATCCTTGATCCTGAGGAAGGTGAGAGCTCAGCCGAAAACTACACGGGGGGAACTTGTTAATGATCTCAAGGCAGCTGGGACCACAGTCACCAAGAAAACCATTGGTAACACATTACGCCGTAATGGATTAAAATCCTGCAGTGCCCGCAAGGTCCCCCTGCTCAAGAAGGCACATGTACAGGCCCGTCTGAAGTTTGCAAATGAACATCTGGATGATTCTGAGAGTGATTGGGAGAAGGTGCTGTGGTCAGATGAGACTAAAATTGAGCTCTTTGGCATTAACTCAACTCGCCGTTTTTGGAGGAAGAGAAATGCTGCCTATGACCCAAAGAACACCGTCCCCACTGTCAAGCATGGAGGTGAAAACATTATGTTTTGGGGGTGTTTCTCTGCTAAGGGCACAGGACTACTTCACCGCATCAATGGGAGAATGGATGGAGCCATGTACCGTCAAATACTGAGTGACTACCTCCTTCCCTCCACCAGGACATTAAAAATGGCTCGTGGCTGGGTCTTCCAGCACGACAATTACCCGAAACATACAGCCAAGGCAACAAAGGAGTGGCTCAAAAAGAAGCACATTAAGGTCATGGAGTGGCCTAGCCAGTCTCCAGACCTTAATCCCATCGAAAACTTATGGAGGGAGCTGAAGATCCGAGTTGCCAAGCGACAGCCTCGAAATCTTAATGATTTACAGATGATCTGCAAAGAGGAGTGGGCCAAAATTTCATCTAACATGTGTGCAAACCTCATGATCAACTACTAAAAATGTCTGACTGCTGTGCTTGCCAACAAGGGTTTTGCCACCAAGAATTAAGTCTTGTTTGCCAAAGGGATCAAATACTTATTTCTCTGTGCACAATGCAAATAAATATATATAATTTTGACAATGTGATTTTCTGTTTTTTTTAAAATATAATCTATCTCTCACTGGTAAAATTAATCTAGCCTAAAAATTCTAGACTGTTCATGTCTTTGACAGTGGGCAAACTTACAAAATCAGCAAGGGATCAAATACTTATTTCCTTCACTGTATATAGTTGGGGTCGTTACGGATACGGCAATACCAAATGTGTAACTTTACTTTTTCATAATAAAGCATTTTGTAAGGGAAAAAGTGGGGTTTTCATTTATTTATTTTTACTATAAACGCATATTTACTTTATATTTATTATAAACTATTAAACTTTCTAACTCTTTTTAGTCCCGCTAGGGGACTTTATCGCGGGGTGCTGATGGGGTGAGAGGGAGCCACATCCTCTATAACCACTTCAATGCAGCGGTCGCTATTGACTGCGGTATCTGAGGGGTTAAATACAACTGCTATTGGTCTCTGATCATTGCCCTGAAGCCCGGGCTTCACGTGAATCAGCGCCTGATTCGGGTCATAGATCTTCTGAACAACTATGATTAGCTTTGTGGGACACATTGGACTTACAGCACCAAAATGGAATCACTATTTCTTTATTTTGTTACCATTGTGGACAGAAATGAGAAAACCTCTACGGCTTATAGGAGTGCGGACATTGCGGTTTTAGCGCAGCTCAGAACAAAAAGGTGCCTGTTCAGGTTTAAATCACTTCTGCATTTAGCATGTATGGGCCATTGTTCTATGCGTGCATAGCATAATGTATCCGTTTTATGCTGCACAGTAAAAAAGAAAGCAAGGGGTGTGTTTTTTTTATGGTTAAAGGGGTTGGTCAGCTAGCGTTAGTCCGTTTCCAAATGTAGCATAGCGGATTGCAGGGGATTCCGATGCTGAAGCTCTTGGTGATAAACTTATCAGGGAAGCTGCCATTCAAGTCAAGGCATATATGGATTATATCTGGTTGGCCAAGTCATGTCTGCAGCGGCTCACGGCTTCTCAAACTTTTTCTTCTGGGCCTCACCAACCATTCCATGGGGATGACGGGTCCAGTGAACAAATACTACCGTGCAGCACTCATATAACCTCCGTAGCAGCGCCAAACAAATGCCACCATGCAGCGCACATAATACCCCTTGGCAGAACCAAATAAGACAATGAAGCACAACATCCCTCTAAAGCAGCACAAAGTACACCACATCGATGCTAAACATATACAGCTCAGCAGCACCAAATATATAAAGGGCAGAATAAAAACAAGGCTATTTGACATTTTCAGCAAGGCTTAGCACCCGGGCAACATGTACGAGACTGGCTGGACATTGAAGTCTTAGGGCATGGCATGGTCAAAAGGGGCTTACTGCAGGAGACCGGGATAAGCCATCTTATTAACTTTCCATGGTCTCTTTCACTGTGCCGCCAATGAAAAACACTTATTCTGAGGGGGAAAGAGGGAGGGTGGGATGGACCACTACATGACCAATGTTATAGGGGTTTATATAGTACTTCTAATAGGTTTCACCTCATTATAACTAAGCGCCAGGTGTAGAAAGGGATTTAGATGCTGTAGTTAATGTGCAGTACTATATTGCTGAATTCTTGCTCACACTTTGAGGAGCACTGCCGTAGCGGATGAGGCGGTGTACCGGAAGGTGGGCTACCACCTTGATGTCCATATGCCCTAACAATGCAATTGGACAGGTTTCGTTGCGAGCACGTAACCCCTTCAAGTCCTTTCCGACATACATAGTAATAGTACATGAATATGTCAAAGTCGGGAATGGGGGTTTACGGAGCTCGCTTACGGGCTGAGCCCAGTTCCACACACCACAGGTGTCAGCTGTATATTACAGAATGCTAAAAGCACAATACACTGCCAAACACGTATTTAGTGTACTGCAACAGCGATTTAATGATTGTTCAAGTCCCCTAGTGGTACTGAAAAATAAAATAAAATGTAAAGAAACTAGTATTAAATATAGGAGAAAAAAAATTGCATAGCTCATCATTTTCAGGAGGGATATAGCCTGTGTTGGAGGAGAAAACACTATTGCCTTGTGCCAACTCCCAGTAACAGCAGCCTATACGCACAATTATGCGTCCAACGATACGAGCAGGAAAAAAAAAAGAAAAAAGAAAAAGGTCTGCGATGGGAAAGTGTTCATGGTTTTCCTTTTGTTTTTTTCTTCCTAAAGAGTTCCCGAATTTAAGAACACAGAGCTTACATTTGGCGTAATTTTTGACTCTGATACGAGGACATGGGTGATGTATAATTTGTTGGCCACCATCATGTACTCCGCAGTTGGATCTTTATATAACTCCGTCACTTTCTTTTTTCCATTTGCTAATAGCTGACTAGCCTGTCGAAATGGCCTAACATTCACTGCTAACCTACAATCGACATGATTAGAGAGTCTTTTCTGAACAAGTTTACGCAGTGTATGTACATCTTCGTGCCGCACCACTAACGTCAGTACAAATAGAGGCAGTTTTGCTGTGATTTGCATTCCTAGGGCGGTTTCTGTGGAACATTGCACTGCAGTACCACAAGTAAAAAACGCAATTGTGCTTTTTATTTGTTTACATATTTTTACTAAATGAACAGCAATTACCTTTTAACTGGGATGTTTTGTCCCGGCACTACAACATGTAGTCTGGCTCGTAACTTTTGGAGCTGCCTCATAGATCTATCCTGACCCAACTTACCATTATTTTGGACATATTCCCCAATCTGGTCAGCAACCTCAGATGAAAGTCCCTTCTCTCCCACCATTTCATTCTTCACCTCTTTCCAGGGGGTCTGAAATGAAGGAATATTTATTACACTTCTAAAATGCGAAGAGCAGCTGTCAAATTGTTAATGTTCAGTATTTATTCAAACGTAAGGAATAACTGGCTAATTTAAAAATAAAAAAAAGGTGTTCGCCATTTTGGTCTGAGGTAGTTGAGTTCCTTCATGATAAATTTGAATTCCCTCGACTCCTCGCCACCTCTTGGACATTATGAATGAGATTGTACACGGCTATTATGATAAAATATTTTTTCTCTTCGCTTTGTTTTGTACTAGGAAGGTTCCGATTATGGCGTGGAAAGCCACGACGTGTCCGAGTCTGGAACACTGGATAGAGTTAGCAAATAAATATGTACCTATGTATCAAAAACTGAACCTCAACAGGAGATGTCCTGACAAATTTGAGAAGATCTGGTGTAGGTGGTTGGAGACCTCGGATACTGCAATCTAATTAATGTTAGTCTTACTGGCTGGGATGGGAGCAATGCGGGATGAGTGGAGCGCTTGGTTGAATGGTGTAGGAATGTTCTCTTAGTTGTTGTTAGGCAATGACTGTGGTCACCTTATCTTCCTAATTAACCGCAAACTATATACCGTGATGTGATACTCCTTTTGACAACGGCTTTCTCTGAAATGTTAATGTATTATATACCATGGTGCCTTGTTGTTGCCAACTAGTTTTGGTTGGTAATTATGTTGTGCTGGTATTTACTTGTACTATCGAACTTGGAAAACTGAGAAAAAAAAAAGCTAAAATGTTAAAAAAAAGTGAATATATAATGCAGCTAATCTGTAATAGCTCTCATATGGTGCTGGATTAGATTTTTTTCTGGTGTCAAGATGCACTAGTCTATGCTGGAAAACTCCTTCAATAAAATAAACCATTGAACACACTAATACAGCTGACATTTTCCATGAGCAATACTGTATAAACATTATAGAATCATTTTTACCTTATCTAATTTGTCCACCGAAGAGCAAATTGTGCGAAATTGTACGTCAGGTACTCCACACACAGAAAACATGCCGTCCAAAATTCTCCTGTCATTCACCTGCACACAAAAATGTCATCATTAAGTCATTTCAGTAAAGACGTCACGTCATGACCAAATCACTTATTACAACTATTATTAGCTTAAAGTGTAAGTTTGGTGTGCTGAAACTGTACGGCACGTCAAAAAGACCTGTACAAAAGATAACTTTGGTGGGAAACACGGACACTTGCCAACTTAATAGAATCTGGGGTCTCCTGGCAATTGTCTGGGTGACATGGTCTCTGTAGGCAGTTAGGAAATTTCTGATGTTGGCTAACTAAAATCCATTATGAAGATCTATTGTGTTGATTTACAACTTTCAAACGACCAGTTGGCTGGAGATACTCTTTAGTACCAAAGCAAAGAGTCACTAAACAAAAAAAAAACAAAAAAATGAATAGCAGGTCTACTAGTCCTTTTCAATGAATTAGAATATCAAAAAGTTAATTTCAGTAATTAAATTCAAAAAGTTAAACTCCTATTATAAAGATACATTATTTCCAGCATTATATTTCTTCTAATGCTGAGGATTATGGTGACCGTTAATAAAATCCCAAAATTTAGTATCTCAGAAAATTAGAGTATTATGTAAACCTAATAGCAGGATCTATTTTTAATACCGAAATGTTGTCCTACTGAAATGTCCAGTATCTGCCCTCAATACTTGGTCAGGGCTCCTTTTGCATGAATTACTGCATCAATGCGGCGTGGCATGGAGGTGATCAGCCTGTGGTGCTGCGGAGGTGATATGGAAGCCCAGGTTGCTTTGATAGAGGCCTTCAGCTCGTCTGCATTGTTGGGTCTGGGGTCTCATCTTCCTCTTGACAATTTGTAGATATTCAAGAAATCAGCATCACAGTCATATAGGTTTCACCAGCGGGAAAGGACAACTTCCCAATCATGGTGGTGCATGCAGTAAAGAATCCTAGGTCCAAGGGAAACAATCAATATGCAAATCAAAGAAAGGAACTGCAGAATTCTAGATAATCCAATGAAGTGTATTGGATTTATTCACTAAGCATAAAAACACTTGCAACGTTTCAACCCATGAATGGGTCTTTATCAAGCATTGGACCAACACAGTTCAGTGGTCCAAAGTCCTGTTTTCAGATGAAAGTAAATTTTGCATTTCATTGGGAAATCTCGGTCCCAGAGTCTGGAGGAAGAGTGTTGAGGCGTCAATTCAAGTGTCTTGCGGTCCAGTGTGAAGTTTCCACAGTCAGTGATGGTTTAGGGGCCATGTCATCTGCTGGTGTTGGTCCACTGTGTTATATCAAGTCCAGAGTCAACACAGCCGTCTACCAGGACATTTTCGAGCACTTCATGCCTCCCTCCGCTGACAAGCTTTATGGAGATGCCGATTTCATTTTCCAGCAGGACTTTGGCACCTGCCCACACTGCCAAAAGTACCAATACCTGGTGTAATAACCACAGTATCACTGCGCTTGATTGGCCAGCAAACTCGCCTGACCTAAACCCCAGAGAATGTATTGGGTATTGTCAAGAGGAAGATGAGACACCAGACCCAACAATGCAGACGAGCTGAAGGCCACTATCAAAGCAACCTGGGCTTCCTAAACACCTCAGCAGTGCCACAGGCTGATCGCCTCCATGCCACGCCACAGTGATGCAGTAATTCATGCAAAAGGAGCCCCGACCAAGTATTGAGGGCAGATACTGTACATACTTCTCAGTAGGCCAACACTTCTGTATTAAAAATAATTTTTGATATTGGGCTTATATAATATTCTAGTTTTCTGAGACACAAAATTTTGAGTTTATTAACGGTTAGTCAAAATCCTCAACATTAAAAGAAAAAATGCTGGAAATAGATCACTCTGTGTGTAATGAATCTATAGAATATAGGAGCTTCACTTTTTGAATTGAATTACTAAAATAAATTAACTTTTTGATGATATTCTAATTCATTGAGAAGGACTAGTATGTGATTCAGCACTGATGAAAGTTCTGGACAGTAGTAATGTATCCGCAAAAATGAATTTTATTACTTCACTAGAATGATAAGAAATCTGGGGTAAAAAAAATAAATAAATCCTATAAACAAGCATCCAGATTCTTGAAATTGCACTGAACTTCATACATATTGTTATGGTGTCCATCACTAAGCTGTTGAATGCGAAGTACTTCATAATGCCTCACCTTAATTCGAAAATCCCCCAACTCCAGTCCACTCAGGATTTCGTGAACTATCTTCAGACACTCAGCATCGGGAATCATTGGGTCATACTGTCCGGCAATGTCAAAGTCCTACAAGAAAATGAAAGTAAACATTTTTTTATCTGCTTATTACAAGCTTTACAAAGCTTAACTGATCCTGCATTTAGAGAAGTCTTGGGTCAGCTTGGTATACAAACACTTTCAAAAAGGAGCAATTTCACCTATACATACCTTTCTTACTATCAAATGTTTCCATTGCCAGAAAATCTTAGTGCCAAAGTGGTTTAAATTTTACAGTTTAAATATAATCTTAAAAGTAGATTTCCCACCAGGTGGTTAGGAGCGCCACTGTGCAGAAAAAAAGCTGAAGGGACCTTCATTCACAGGACCAGCCGTGGTTCTTAGAGGTAGGGCCCCCACTTATCAGAACGTTGTGGCATATCTTAGCAAGAGGTTATAACATTATATGTAGGATATTATAAGACCCTGACGACTCACTGCAGAGTTATCTAAGAGTGAAGAAACGCGTAGGGCTAGTGGTTCGTAGATAGGTAGGTGTTTTGTTAGCATGACGGTCACTCAGATATAGCTGCTGACACCATATGCAGTACCTAGCATTCATGGTGCTCTGAAGTAGCAGCAGCTTTAGTGTTTGATACTGGATAAGAAACCAGAGTGCTAGTTCTTGGACAAGAGGGGTTACCGGTCCCAACTTCGAAATTACAAAACTAAAATATAATAAAAATATAAAATTAATAAAAATACGGAGAGAAAAAAATAAATATAAGACTCAAAATAAAAATGTTTTGCGCAAAACAAAAAAATTAGAAAGTGTGATGGTATTAACCATTAAAACCTTATAACACATTCTTCCCCTAAACAAACTATTTTTTTCTTTTACATGTGTAAATGTAAAGTGCGCAAGCACTAGTGAATTATTTGTTATACAATTATCATTATTATATATTGCTGAAGGGTGAAACTAATCTTATATTAACGGTTACGTTGTAACAAAAATAAATTCCCACTGGTATCCACAAAGTGAAAAATAGGAATATATAGTTTTCTATGGTTTGACTCACGAGATCACGCTGTGCTGTCACATACACCCACATTAACTTTACTGAAGTGTCTTGAGAGTGAATAGACATCACCACCAGCCAGGACGCAATGTTTATTCACACTCCCGACACTTCGGTAAAGTTTGTGTGGGACTTAATCACAGCGTGATCTCGCGAGATCACGCTGTGCTGTGTGAGTAAGTCCCACAAAAACTTTACCGCGCCGATCAGATTATGTAGGAGATAAGGCACTTATAATGTGGTGACCGAGCCTCTTTAAATTTAGCTTAAAATTAGACTAGATGCGCCAAATTTATCAGTGGCTCATGTTGGATTATTAATTTGAGGCATTTTAAGATACTCCTCAAACCCTATACCGCCTCTTGGTTGGCTTACTTAAACCACCGCCAAAAATCTGGTACATCTTATACCATGCCCATTTTTAGCTAAACCATTCTCCCTTGTCAGATAAGTCACAAAAAGTGTCAAACGCTTTATAAACATGGCACATGTCATGTGTGCCATAATTTTGGCTTATATTGCACCATAATTCTGGAGCATTTTTAAATCTGCCCCACTGAATCAAGCCATAGAAAACTATATATTCAAGCTCAGCATCTCCCTCTCTATGCAATGCTGTCCAGATTGGGTAGCATAAGAGACCTGACAAATCCCGCTGTAATGGTATCTGTCAGGTTTCCATATTTACCTTACAGAATTCTGCCGCCAACAACAAAGGAAACCTGACAAAACGGAGGCTAACAATAGCCAACCGATAATTGCCTTCAGAAGAATGCTATTGAAATTGCCGAGGACGATTAGTAAAAACAACTAAAACTTATTTCAATAATATAGATATATATGTTTGGTCTGTTGAATAAAAAGACCAATAAAAATAGATTGTGCCTTTTAAAAAGACTTACACATTGGTAGAATTCTCTGTAGCGTCCTCTGGTCATAGCTGGGTTGTCCCTTCTGTAGACTTTAGCAATATGGTAACGCTTAATATTGGTAATCTTGTTCATTGCCAAATAACGAGCAAATGGAACCTGACAGAACGGTTAAGGATTGTAAAGCAGTAATACACAAAAACGACAGGTGGTGGACACAGGAAAAAAAATAAAACAAGTATATTATATATATATATATATATATATATACATACACATACATATACACACACACACACGCACTGATGATCACTGGACCACTCTGTAATCCACAAATAAGGAATCCCACTGGATCACTTAAAGGGGTTGTACAGGATTAACAAAAACACGGCTGCTTTCTTCCCAGAACAATGCCACACTTGCAATTGAGCTGAACTGCAATACCAGATACAACCCATGGACAGATGTGGTGCTGCTTCTGGAAGAGGACAGCCAGGTTTTTCTAATTCTTTACAACGCCTTTAAATGAAAAGAACCAAGCTCAGCGGTTTACATCAGTGCCATAGTCTTTGAATGGAGTAGCATCATGCATGGTCGATTAACTCCATTCATAGTATTCAGAGCTGAGGTCATGCGGATAGGGTTGAGAACTTCTATTTAAAAGGATACAGTGAGATCATAACGTAGAGATAGCAATTCACCACCCTGATCTTTCAGGTCATATATGAGCTTAGAGTCTTCTCCATATTTTCCAGTTAGGGTTTCCTAAAAAAAATGCAAATAAAAGAGGCCAATAAAAAAAAAAATCCAAGGATGGCAAGGATACGTAAACCAGGTATACATACACATAGTACAGCTATTGGCCAAGAGCTCAGAGGTAAAGGCCCTTTTCCATGGGCCAATGATCGGGCAAACCTCACTGGAGGTTTGCATCTTGGGTGAAACCAATATACAGTGAGCCAGCCAACCAAAATTGAACAGAAAAACAATGGGGGTGGTCCTCTCGGGGAAAAAAAAAAAAAAGTACACAGAACACGGATTGAAGTGTCTGATGCAGTCAGTATGTATAGCACAAACACAAATAATGATAAAAAGAGCCCAAAGAATCAGGTCTTATTTGTAGAATGACAAGTTCTCTGGTAGCACAGCAAGCAAGTTCTCTTACATCGTGACCGGTTGTGGGCAAGTGTAGGTATTGCGGGTTTTAATAGCAGCAGTGTCTGGCAGCTGATCAGCATATCACACAAAACCATTGCATTAGTTTATTAATAAGGGTTTCCCCTCTTAGTCTTGCCTCCCCTAACCATTGTACTAAATGAGCGGTATTACTCTACAATGTTTTTTTTCTTTCTTCTCTTGCGCGTTTCTGCGAGCGTTCGCGCCGACTGTCTTATTAGTGAGTGATACTAAAAGTGGTTGTTTTATTTCTTTTACTATATTACAAAAAAAAAAAAAAAACAGGCTCAGACTAGGACTAATGAAACAAAAGCTGGCGTGGCTTAACAGGCAATGTGATTTTTAATTAGTCTAAATCTTAAATTAAATTATTTTGTTGGATAAATTTAAAATTTAGACTGTTACCAGTCTAGTGAGACAGACAGTCAGTTGACTACCGCAAAATAACTGCTCCTGATCCGAACTCCGCTCCTCCAGACACTCCAATCTAGAGAGAGATAGAGTCCACCCAAAAAGCGCAGCGCCGGTAGTGGCACCGCGATAGGTACAGAAAATAGACTTACCAGCCCCCACATTGGAAGCACCATCTAGCTCAGACAGTTGTGACTTGGGACAGGCTGGTGGTCAGCCGCCCGTTCACTTCATGCTGGTCCCCTGACTAACGTATTACCGCCAGAACAGGAGTTTTGTACTCCACCTCCTGCTCCGCCCATCCTGCTGCCTGCCGGAGCCAAAATCAGCGAAGGAGTCAGAGGAACAAAAGGAGAAGCAAAGAGCCTCCTATGAGAGTGGTAAAAAAAAAAAAATGCCGGCACCGGCCTGACCATAAAAATACCAGCCGGGTTGCAACTTTAGAGGGATGCCATTCATTATTTAATTATGCTTAAAACGTTCACATACAATGCATTTGGAATGTCTTCAGACCCTTACAATTTTTTCACATTTTGTAATGTTGGGGCCTTGTGCTAAAATAAAAATCCAGTTTTTCCCCCATCATTCTGCACTCAATACCACATAACGACAAAGTGAAAACAGAATGTTCGTAATCATTGATAATTTACTGAAAAAGGAGAAACTAAAATATTGCATAGACATAAGTATTCAGACCCTTTACTCAGTACTTAGTTGAAGCACCCTTGGCAGTGACAGCCTCCAGTCTTCTTGGGTTTGATGCCACACGGTTTGCACACCTGAATTTGGGGATTTTCTGCCATTTTTCTCTGCAGATCCTCTCAAGCTCTGTCAGGTTGGATGGGGACAGTCGGTGGACAGAGATTTGTTTGAACCACATATTTATTGCCCAGATTCTGCAGTTTTTAGTAATATCCCACATGTGGCCCTAGTGTGATAATGGACTGAAGCACAGGCCTCAGAAGCAGAGGAGCACCCAGTGGATTTTGGGGTCTCCTTTTTATTAGAATATATTTTAGGCACCATGTCAGGTTTGAAGAGGTCTTGTGGGGCCAAAACAGTGGAAATACTCCCAAAAATACACCATTTGGCAAAATACACCCCTCAAGGAATTTATAGAGTTGTATAAGGAGCATTTTAACCCCACAGGTTTGTTGCTTAATTTAGTGGAATTAGTCCATAAAAATGAAAATCTAAATTTTTCCCACTAAAACAGAAATCAAATTATTAATTTTTTACAAGGCATAAAGAAGAAAAGCACCCCAAAATTTGTAAAGCAATTTCTCTCGATTACGGCAATACCCCATATGTGGTCATAAACTGCTGTTTGGATACACGGCAGAAGGGAAAGAGCGCTTTTTGGCTTTTAGAGCTCAAGTTTGCTGGATTGGTTTTCTGGTGTCATGTCGCATTTGCAAAGCCCCTGAGGGACCAAAACAGTGGAAACCCCCCAGAAGTGCCCCCATTTGGAAATCCACCGCCCTAAAAAGAATTTATCTAGGTGTATAGTGAACACTTTGATAATTAAATATTTAATATATTCTGCGGGTCAATACGATTACGGCAATACCATATGAATAATGAATATAGTTTTTTTTAATGTTTTACGGTGTTTGCATAATATCACGGTTTTAAAAAAATTATTTTTGTTTTTGTGTCGCCAAATTCTAAGAGCCATAACTTTTTTTATTTTTCCATCAAGAAAGCTAGGTGAGAGCTTGTTTTTTGGTACCATTTTTGGGTACATGCAACTTTTTTTTTCTGATAAAAATAAAAAAATTTGTACATTTCACCTCCACTTTGCTTTAATTCCTATGAAAACCCTAAAGGGTAAGAAACTATCTAAATGCTGTTTTGAATACTTTGAGGGGTGAAGTTTTTAAAATTGTTTGATTTATGGGGGTTTCTAATATATAAGGCCCTCAAAGCCACTTCAGAACTGAACTGGTACCTATAAAAATAGGTTTTGGAAATTTTCTTGAAAATGTGAGAAATTATTTCTAAAGTTCTAAACCTTGTAACGTCCTAGAAAAATAAGAGTATGTTCAAAAAACTATGCCAATCTAAAGTAGACATTGGGAAATGTTAATTAGTAACTATTTTGTGCAGTATTACCATCTGTCTCACAAGCAGATACATTTAAATTTAGGAAAATGCTAAGTTTTGCTAATTTTCTCTACAGCTTGGTGTTTTTCACAAATAAATACTGAATTTATTGATCACATTTTTTCACTAACATAAAGTACAATATGTCACGAGAAAATAGTCTCAGAATCGCTTGGATACGTAAAAGCATTTCCAAGTTATTACCACATAAAGTGACACGTCACATTTGAAAAAAAATCCACAAGGCCAAAACAGGCTCAGTCCTGAAGGGGTTAAAAAAAAAGACCTACAGAATTAAAATTATATTAGCTCCAATTTTAATTATGAAATAGGTATTGTATTCCTTATTATCTCAGGGATGTGGCCTGACTCAGCATTTAGGCAGACGTGTTTCTGAGAGCACGCACGAGAGCAGACGTGTTTCTGAGAGCACGCATGAGAGCAGACGTGTTCCTGAGAGCACGCATGAGAGCAGACGTGTTCCTGAGAGCACGCATGAGAGCAGACGTGTTTCTGAGAGCACGCATGAGAGCAGACGTGTTTCTGAGAGCACGCATGAGAGAAGACGTGTTTCTGAGAGCACGCATGAGAGAAGAGGGGTTTCTCTGACCGAATCCCTATATTTTCCACTTGTTTTCCAGGCGGATTCTACAGGATATCACATTAGTGCTCATTACACTGCCTATTAATTTTTAAAAAAAAAAATCACTGAAAAAAATCCCATGATCATTTTAGTGCGTAGTGGCTTTTTTCCTATAGTAATAAAAACTAGTTAGAATAGTGCAACTTCTCTTTAATGTAATATTTATAACAAAACATTGTGTATCAAGATATGGAAGTATATAACGTATGTATGAGGGATACGAGCGATGAACACTCACCTTAAGCTCAAACACAGGAGTGTCGATGGTCTCAGCACCATGGCGTTTAAAACAGTGGACAATGGTGTCGAAAACCTTCTCTCGGATGGCCATCTGCTTGGGATTATAATCCCTTGTGCCCTGAGAAAAAAATATTGAAACAATAAATGGATAGAAACATTGCGCAAGAAATCAGTAGAATTCTCTGTTATCCATCAGCTTTATCTTAACCCATTAGTGACCGCCAATACGCCTTTTCACGGCGCTGCATCAGAATAAATAAACAGAGCAGGGAGCCAGAGGTAGCGGAGGGCTGGGGCATCCCTGCTCTAACAGGTGAGATCGATATCAGTATCGATCTCACCCGTTTAAACCCCTCAGATGCGACGCTCAATAGCGAGAGCCACATCTGAGTGGTTCCGAGGAGAGGGAGGGAGCTCCCTCTCATCCCACCGGCACCCTGCGATAAGATCGCTTGGTATTGGTGTCTTCTATGGCAGCCGGGGGGCCTAATAAAAGCCCCTAGGTCTGCATGTAGTGAGTACCTACTAGATCATGCCCGTGGCATGGCCTCGCAGATTCCTGTCCGTTTTAAACGGACAGGCAGTAATACACTGCAATATAAAAGTATTGCAGTGTATTATAAAAGTGATCGGATTATCGCATAGTAAAGTCCCCTAGTGGGACTAGTAAAAAAAATTTTAATAAAGTGTTAATGGGGAAAAAAAAAAGTGAAGAAAAAAAACCCATTAAAAACCCACTTTTTGCCCCCTTCCAAAAGTAAAAACAGTTACACATATTTGGTATCGCCACGTCCGTAACGACCCCAAACATAAAGCTATTACATTATTTAACCCCCATGGTGAACGCCGTAAAAATACAAAAATTGCTGTTTTCTGTGAATCCTGCCATAAAAAAAGTGCCAATAAAAACAACAAATCGTCCTGCAAAAAAAAAAAAAAAAAAAGGGTTTTACTGCGTAAGACCTTAAAAAATAAAAAAATAAATAAAATCAATACAAATTTGGTATCGTTGCAATCGTAACAACCCGCTGAATAAATTTATTATTTATACCACACGGTAAATGGCATAGATTTAGGACGCAAAAAAAGTGGGGAAATTTCAGGGTTTTTTTTCTTTTCCCCCCAAAAAAAGTTAATAAAAGTTAAAAAATAAAATTATATGTACCCCAAAATGGTGCTATTAAAAAATACAACTTGTCCAGCAAAAAACAAATCATTATGCAGCTATGTCGACACAAAAATAAAAAAAACAGTTTTAGCTCTTGGAATGACACGATGGAAAAACGTAAAAAATGGCTTGGTCAGTAAGGTTTAAAATAGGCTGGTCATTAAGGGGTTAAACTGTAGGGCGCCATGTTGTACTACATATTTGGGGCTGAAACCTGCTGACATGGTCAGTTGATGCAGATGGTCCAAGACCGCAGCAATCGTCGCACATTTCCTATCAAACTGATGCAGGACACTCAAGTGAGCGCTCACAGCAACCACTAGCTTAACACTTTAGCGACATTGTTAGATGACCTGGTTATTGCTCTCATGACAGGAACACTTTATCGCGGTGAAGGAATACACTGGGTGGACACGATGTGCATCTAGAAATGTAATCAATTTATACAGTAGTAAATACAGAGTAATGCGGTGCATGTGGAAGGGAACACATTAGGGCTGGGCTCCCATGTCGTGGTCAAAAGGTGTTTTTTGTTGTTTTTTTTGCTGCGATTTGCATCGCAAAAAAGCATTTTGACCATGAAATTAGAACCCAGCCTAGAACAGAATAGACGTTCTATATGAAATTTTAAAATGTGTACTTTTTCCTTCTTTTTTTTTTAGAGGGGGTGGGAAATATTTTACCTTAGGGGTCTTGAGAACAAACTTGTATTTTCCATCATCAGTCCCCAACTGTGCCTTCAGTTTCAAGAGTATTGCAACTTCTTCTGCAATCTAAAAAAGTAAATAACCATTATTACACCACAATACTAGAATATAGGGAATTACACAGGAATCAGTAGAGAAATGGCAGCACCGAATACATCAGTAATCTCGCATATGGAAAGATTTTAAAAACAAACATTTTAACAGCGGCCTGAACTACTGCATTATTATTTATATACAATTATAATATCTTTAGGGCACGTTTACACAGTGTGGATTCATTCCAAAATACAACCTAAAAAAAAAAGTAATGGGGCCGTGCTATACAGTTCCTTCAACATCAATGAGGGTCCCGGCAGTCAGACCCCTTCTGACCATAAAGTGATGGCATATCCCAGTGTGAGGAGTACCACTTTAACTCTTGACTCAATAGTACATCATGGCATGGCTTGTGTTAAGGCACCACGTTGTATATGTAGATCAAGATGATCGCACCATAATCAAAGCTGTGCCCATGTGATCAAAAGGGGGAGCCAAGTGTTGATCGAAGGCTGGGCTCCCATTGTAACAGGTGGTATCAGAGAAACCTCGGACACTGGCTGTTTAACCTCTTAGATGCCACGATAAGTGACCACGGAATCTAATATGTTTAATAGAGGGGAACTCCCTCTGTCAGCCCCTCAGCACCCTGCATATCAATAAGGGCAGCATGCACCACTAAACATGTATGAACGAGAGTGCCAGTCAACGTGCACACTGAAGACAATGAAAACTGGCAAAAACAAAACCCGTATACTATACTGCACGTGTCAAGCAAATAAGAGATCTTTATTACATCAATAAAAAATACAAAGAAATACGGACAGTCATTAAAAAGCACAGAAATATGTGCAGTCCTAAACCCCGATTGGGCTGAAGGACAACCCCCCCCCAGGAGAAAGAATAAAAGAATATACTATCCCACAGGTCTCAAAAAGAAAAATCTGTAATATGCACTATATGGACAGAAGTATTGGGACACATACACATTACACTTACAGGAGCTTTTATGACATCCTATTCTAAATCTGTAGGCATTAATATGGAGTTTGTCCCCCCCTTTGCAGCTAAGACAGATTCCACTCTTCTGGGAAGGATTTCTACATGAATTTTGAGTGTGTCTGGGGGGATTTTTACCCATTTATCCAGAAGAGAAATTGTGAGGTCAGACACTGATGATATGGAGAAGAGGGGCTGGCTCGCAATCTCTGTTCTAGATCATCCCAAAGGGGTCTGATGGGGGTTGAGGTCAAGGCTCTGTGCGGACCGCCCATGCCTTTATGGACCTTGCTCTGTACACTGGGACACAGTCATGCAGGGACAGAAAAGGGCCTTTCCCCAACTGTTCCTCTAGTTGGGAGCTACAATTGTCCAAAATATCTTGTTATGCTGAAGCATTAAGATTTCTCTTAAACTAAAGGGCCTAGGCCGACCCCTGAAAAATAACCCCAAAGCATTATCCCTCTTCCACCAAACATTACAGTTGGCACAATGCAGTCAGACGGGTAACGTTTTCCTGGTCTTGCAAAACCCAGACTCATCCATCAGACTGCCAATTAGAGAAGGGCGATTCATCACTCCACAGAACACTTCCACTGATGCAGAGTCCAGTGGCCACGTTCTTTACACCACCCCGTCCAACACTTGGCATTGTGCGATGTGATGCAGCGGCTCAGCCATGAAAACCCATGTCATAAAGATCCCGGCACACAGTATTTGTGTGGATATTAATGCCAGAGGAAGTTTGGAACTCTGCAGTTATAGTCAGCAGAGCATTGGTGACTTTTATGCACTATGTGACAGGGCTGGGCAATTAATAGAAGGAAAAAACAAAAGCAAAGTTTAGTGCAATTAACCCCTTCCCGCTTTGGCCACTTCTGACCTTCCTGACAGAGCCTCATTTTTCAAATTGGACATCTTTCAGTTTATGTGGTAATAACGGCGGTATGCTTTTACCTATCCAATCGATTCTGAGAATGTTTTCTCGTGACACGTTGGACTTTATGTTACTGGCAAAATGTCAATATACATTGCCCATGTTCTGCAGTTTTAGGAAATATCTCACATGTGGCCCTGGTGTGCTTATGGACTGAAGCACCGGCCTCAGAAGCAAAAGGAGAACCTAGTGGAATTTGGGCCTCCTTTTTATTAGAATATATTTTAGGCACTATGTCGGGTCTGAAAGGCTCTTGAGGCGCCAAGACACTGGAAATCCCCCAAAAGTGACCCCATTTTGGAAACTACACCCCTTGAGGAAATTAACTACGGGTATAGTGAGCATTTTGACCACACATGTTTTTTGCAGAAATTATTGGAATAAGGCAGTGAAAATGAAACTCTACATTTTTTTCCCCAAAAAATGTAGGTTTAGTAAATTTTCTTTTTCCACAATGACTAAAGGAGAAAAACCACTGCTACATTTGTAAATCAATTTCTCCCGAGTAAAACAATACCCCATATGTGGTAATAAACGGCTGCTTGGACATACGGCAGGGCTTAGAAGGGAAAGAGCGCCATTTGGCTCTTGGAGCTCAAATTCAGCAGGAATGTATTGTGGAGGCCATGTAAAATATATATATATAGCTATATGTCAGTACATTAAAGTTTAAAAATAAAAGTAAAAAATTAATTGCTAGATGGAACAAAAATAAATAAATCTGTAAACATTAACATAAATGTTAACCCCTTCACGCACATTGACGTGCTATTACGTCCGGGTGGTCATGTATGGCATGCGCTGTTATAGGCCCTGTTCACACAGAGTTTTTTTGCAGGCAGAAAATCATGCCTCAAAACTCTGTGTGGAATTTAGGGGCAGATTTTGATCTGCATGCACACCGTTTGCCAAGTTTTACGCAGCGTTTATCGCTCACGCCCATTGAGTGCTAAGGGCAAAAACGCCACAAAATACACTTTCTCTGCCTCCCATTGATGTCAATGGGAGGACAGAGGCGTAAACGCCCAAAGATCGGGCATGTCGCTTCTTTTTACCGCAAGGATTTTTTTAAAATCAATGGGAGGCATTTTTGGCGCGTTTTCCAACGCGGTTTCCGCGTCAAAAAAACGTGTAAAAAAACTCTGCGTGAACAGGGCCTTACAGCCGATACCTGATATTAACTGCCAGGAACAACGATTGCACTGTTCCTGGCTGTTTAACCCCTCAAATGTTGCGGTCAATCGTGACTGCAGCATCTGAGACGTTGAAAAGAGGGTGCGGCCCCCTCTGAAACTCATCACCACCCTCGCAACGAGATCGGGGGTGACGATGGTTGTCATGGCAGCCAAGGGGCCTAATGAAGGCCCCCAGGACTGCCTTCACTCCGCCTCTGTTAAGCTCTGCCAGTGTATAACTGACAGGCATAATAGACGGTAAATCAGAAGTGGTACATTGTATTATAAAGCAATCAAATGCTCGCATAGTAGTAAAACAAAAAAAAAAGTTGTAAATCGGTGATCGCCCGTAATCGTAACGACCAGCAAAATAAAGTGACGTTAGTTATACCACACGGTAAACAGCGTCAATTTAAGAGGCAAAAAACAATGGCGGAATTTGGGTTTTTTCCATTACCCTCAAAGAAAAAAAAAAGTTAATAAAAAAGTTGATTTATAAGTTATATATACCCAGAAACGGTGCCATTAAAAAATACAACTTGTCTCCCAAAAAGCAAGCCCTCGCTCGGCGAGATCTACGAAAAACGAAAGAAAAAAAAGTTATGGCTTTTGAAACGGGGTGATCAAAAAAATAAACGATCTGTTATAAAGGCCCAAAGTAGGTTGGTCACTAGAGGGTTAAGGTTTTCTACTACTGTAACAACAAAGCGCTGAAGATAAAATGACTCACGTCTCCACTAAAGTAAGGTCGCAGCCTTTATATATGGCTTCCTCGTGAGCGCACACCCGTAGACATGGGCCACTAATAAAGGGACTTTTGATAAAAGGGCTATTAACACTTTACTGCGGTGCCGATATAAACCTTCATGGATGCCGAAAAGCCCCGTGCTGGGTACAGTAATGGGCAGAAGTCTCCTACAGATAAGAGGATGATGAAACAGAAGCGCTGGGTTACAGCATTCTCCTGGACTAAACTCATACAATATACTGGAGCCCGTCTACTCGTACCCATCAGCAGCGTAGGATGTGGCGCGGGGATAGAGGGCACACTACTGAGCGCCACCAGGCGGCATGGACTACAACTTTTCTGAACAGAAATGTAATGTAACAGGGAACTGAAAAAACGCTAAATTATTATTATGCACCATTATGATGATGTCCTGTGCTGACCGCTGTATGTGTGGTCTCTGCTCATATAAGACTAGGTTCACATTATGCGTTATGGTGTGTGACAAGTGCAAATGCCCTGGAACTACTCCTGTGGAAAACCGCACTAAAAAAACAACCACAGATTGGACATGCATTTACTTCTTAGTATAATAGATATGTATCTCTAACTCTTTCTATACAGACAGAACATATTTTCAGAGACTACAGCAACGAGGGGACCTCTAAGAACGGTCTCCTCACATTATGTCTATGGGGGTCATAGCTATACCACACAGAGGTAATTCTACTCTTAGTCTGAATTCACACTGTGTATTTCTCACATGTATTTTATGTTTCTATAATTAATATGCATAGAAGCTCATAAACCAAAACCCATGTTTAAAACGCAACAAAAACGTAGTGTGAACTTAGCCAAGTGAGAGGTCATCCTCCACCAACCCCTAAATCAGATTGACGTAAGGGTGCCGCAAAGTTACCACCTCACAGGCTGCTGTACCCCTGGGGACATCTCTTGTTAGGTGACTGACAGCAGAAGCGCCCGAGCGCTGTATAGCGGACATCGCTGCGGACAGGATGACGCGTGGGGGCAGCCCAGGGGATACTCACGTGCTCCTGACATGTTTTTGGGATGTATACACATGAGCGGTGACATATTTCTATACCGGACTCTACCTCCGTGGTCACAAGGCCGTGGCTCGGTATTGCAGTCAGACTAGCATTGCCATTCATACCGCCGTCATATTTCATTCAGTCCAGGACTCACCTGCTCCGAGCTGGCCTTTTCCTGTTTCAGCTTCCGCACCTTCTCTCCCTGCTGCGTTAACGCCTGCTCCAGTTCCGTACGATCCGCCATGCTGACTACACAGTACACACAAGAAGCCGGTGTTCAAAGCCGCGCATGCGCAGTGCTTGGGGAAGTGCAGTGACGAGAACTTCCCTCCCATCCTGTCATGTAGTCCGCAGTGTGCACACAGAAACATCGCGTGGAAATGCTTCTCTTTTCTTTTTTATTATTATTATTATTGTTGTTATTAATTATTATTATCATTATAATTTATTTATTTTAAAAAAAACATATGCACGAAACATTGCTGGTATCCATCAACGATAACATCACATGGCGAGCGGTTACGGTTGCCTCCTTCTTCACAAAAAAAATAAATACCGGCATGGGGAAAAGGGGCGTGGCTGGGGGTGTGGCTTAACCGTTCAGATTTAGAATTTAACCCCTTCCCGTCATAAACAACTTTCAGATTTTCATTTTCGTTTTTTCCTCCCCACCTTCCAAAAGCCATAATTTTTTTATTTTTACGTTGATAGTCCTATGAGGGCTTGATTTTTTGGAGACGAGTTATAGTTTTTCGTAGCGTCATTTATTGTGCCTAGGAAGCGAGAAAAAAATTATTTGTGGGGTAGAAAATGAAAAAAAACGATTCCTCCCATGTTTTTTTGCGCTTCGTTTTTACAGAATTCACTGTGCAATTAAAACAACATATTAACTTTATTCTGCGTGTCAATAGGATTACGGCGATACCAAATATATATAGTTTTTTCTATATTTGACTACTTTTACAAGTGTAAAAAATGTAATTTATTTTTATTTTTTTTACATAAAAAAAACCTTTATTTTACAAATTTTTTATTTTTTTTTATTAGTCCCCCAAGGGGACCTCAACCAGCGATCGTTAGATCACTTGCACTATATACTGCAATACTAATGTATTGCAGTATATCGCCTCTCTGACAGGCTTCTCTTAAGCACAGGCAGACCTGGGGGCCTTCATTAGGCCCCCTGGCTGCCATAGCAACCATCGCCACGCCGTGATTACATTGCGGGGGGCGCGATGATCTGCTAGAGGGTGTCGCCCCAGTCTTTCTAACGATTTAAATGCCACGGTCGCTATTGACCGCGGCATTTAACTGGTTAAACGAGCGTGATCCCGCTTGTTACTGTGAAGTGTCGGCTGTAACATATAGCCAACACCGGCATCGTATGGATCAGGTTCACTCCGTGAGCCCTTTCCCTACCCGGCTATGACGTATGGATACGTCAAATGTCGGGAAGGGGTTAAGGCTATGTATCGTGTTGTTTTAAAAAAAAAAAAAATGTGTATGGCCCCATGCACACGACCGTATTTTTCATCAATAAGGCCCCATGCACACGACCATGGAAAAACTCAGTAATTGCGGACCGCAACACGGTCCGCAATTATGGACCCGCCCGGTTCTATTGGCCGCGGACACCTTTCCGTAGCGCTACGGAAAGGTGTCCGTGCCGTAGAACCGTGCCGGGAAATATGGAGCATGTCCTACTTTTCGGATTTTGCGGGCTGTGCTCCCATACTTTGTATGGGAGCACAGCACGAAAATGCGGCCCGCGGGTGTTGGCAGCCGGCCGTGCCTGCAATCGGGGGCAGTGATTACGGGCACGGCCGTGTGCATGAGGCCTAATTACGGACAGTAATTACTGACCCATTCATTTCTATTGGCCACGGACACCTTTCAGTATTTTTACTGATGGGTGTCCGTGTTGAAAAAATTATAGAACCTGTCTTATTCTTGTCAGTAATTACAGCAAGGACTCTCCCATGGGCCCCATGCACACATACATATATTTTTCAACGGCCCGGGCACCTTCCTGTAAGCAAACGGAAAGGTACCCGTGGCCAATAGAAATCTATGGGCCTGTAATTACGGCCCGTAATTACGGGCGTTTTTAGGTTCGTGTGCATGGGGCCATAGAAGTATATGGGAGCTTCAGTAAATACGGACCGCTACGGATGCTGATAACAATATTTGCATCCTCCCTCTGTTTTTACGGACAGTATTTCGGGGTAGATGAAAATACTTTCGTGTGCATGGGGCCTATCAGTGTGTTTGGTGGAACTTTCTAAATACTTTTTATTAAAAATTATTTTTACTTTTTGAGATACAGCTCCTGGAGAGGCCCTGGTGTCTCTATCCATATATGGACATTGATGTCAGGGGTTCCTCCAGTAGCAAAATCCCCGGCCAGAGTGAACGCCTTTGCCGGGGATTCCACTCCAGTAAAAGCCCATGACATCACTGTCCATATATGGACAGAGACATCAGGGGCTCCCTCTAGGAGCTGAATCCCCAGCCAGAGCGTCAACAGTGGGTCCTGCATGTCTCTTACACGCAGGGTCGAGCTGATATCAATCACTTCGAAGTCCATAACTTAGATGTGATCGATAACAGGTGCATCCTGTGTGGACCCGCTGAGCTGAACTTGTCAGTCCCACTGATCTGACGGATAGTGTTGCCGATGCTACGACCGGGTATTCCACACCTAGAGGGAGCCCCTGACGTCTCTGTCCATTTATGGAAAGGGACGTCAGGAGCTCCTCCCGGAGCAAAATCCCCGGCTAGAGCGTTGCCGACGCTTTGTCCGGTGATTCCACTCCTAGAGGGAGCCCTTGACATTCCCTCATATATGGAATGTGATGTCAGGAGCTCCACCTGGAGCGGAATCCCTGGCCAGAGCATTTCCGACGCTCTGGCCGGAGATTCCGCTTCTAGATGGAGCCCCTGATGTCATATAAGGCCAGTGATGTCAGGGGCTACTGGTGAAACTAAATCCTCAGCCAGAGCTTCGCTGATGCTCTGGCCGACGAATCCTCTCCTGGAGAAGACCCTGACGTCGCTATCCATATATGTAGTAGAATCCCCGGCCAGAGCATCGGCAACACTCTGGCTGGGTATTCCACTCCTAGAGGAAGCCCCAATTGCGCTATTTACAGGGAGGGGGTGTAGCGTTATCTACAATGGGGTGTGTGTGGCACTATCTACAAGAGGGCGTGTGGCACTATATATAAGGCGTTGTGTAATACTATCTACAAAGGCGTGTGTGGGACTTTCTACAGAGGGCTGTGTGGCACCTTCTACAGGGGGCTGTGTGGCACTATCTTACAGGGGGCAGTGTGGCACTTTCTACAGGGGGCCGTGTGGCACTTTCTACAGGGGTCTGTGTGGCAATTTATATAGGGGGCTGTGTGGCACTATCTGCAGGGGGCTGTGTGGCACAATCTACAGAGGGCATTGTGGCACTATCTATAGAGGGCACTGTGGCACTATCTATAAAGGGCACTGTGGCACTATCTACAGAGGGCACTGTGGCAATATCTACAGAGGGCACTGTGGCACTATCTACAGGAGGTGTGGCATTATCTACAAAGGGTAATGTATCATTCTCTAAGAGGGCACTGTGGCACCATCTATAGGGGGGCTCTGTGGCTATATTTACATGGGGACTGTGTGGCTCTATCTACAGGAGGGTGTGTGGCACTATCTAAAGGGGGCACTGTGGCATTATCTAGATGGTATTGTTACACTATCTAAAAAGGGTGTGTGTGGCACTATCTACAAGGGCACTGTGGCAGTATTTACAGGGGGGCTGTGTGGCATTATCTACAGAGGGGGTCATATGGCACTTTCTACAGGGGGCACTGTGGAAAAGCTACAGGGAGCAGTGTGGAGCACCATCTACAAGGGGCACTGAGTCTGGAACTAGCTACACTGGTTTTTACGCTACCAGTAGTGGTCAGCACATATCACCTAGCCCAAAGTGAGACATCACCTGCCTGTAACCTAACCTGATAACCAGAGAGAGATACTGTCAGTGGCGTAACTACCGCTGTTGCAGCCATAGCGTCTGCTACGGGGCCCGCGGCATGTGGGGCCCCTCTTTCCCTATGGCTGCGGCAGCGGCACCACATTCAATAGTATCTCCAGGATTCAGAAGGACAGTCCCGGATTTCGGGCGGTGTCTCGCTGTCAACTGTATATGCGTCCTCAGAACGCAGATACAGTTGAACCCAATTCTGAAGCAGGGAACAATCAGCTCCCTGCTACAGAATTAGTTCGGAGCAGAGGGAGCTCCTCCGCTTGCCGAGGAATCCCCGGGCACAGTTTTAAGCACTGTACTCGGGAAAGCCTTTGATGTTACTGTCCATATATGGACATTGACGTCAGTGGCTACTCCTTGAGCGGAATCCCCATTGCCGACACTGGCCGGGGATTCCGCTCCAGGAGGATCCCCTAAGGTCAATGTCCATATATGGACAGTGACTTCAGGGGTTTCCTCTAGGTGCGGAATCCCCGACCAGATCATTGGCAACAGGGATTCCGCTCAAGGAGTAGCCTCTAATTCTGAAGCAGGGAATATTCAGCTCCCTGCTTAAAAATTTGTTCAGAGCGGAGGAGCAGAATGAGCTCCTTCACTCGTCGAGGACTCCCCGGGCACAGCGCTACTTTAAGCACTGTGCTCGGGATAGCCCTGATGTCACTGTCCATATATGGACATTGACGTCAGGGGCTCCTCCTAGAGCGGAATCCCCGGCCAGTGTCAGCAACGGGGATTCCGCTCAAGGAGTAGCCACTGACGTCACTGTCCATATATGGACAGTGAAATCAGGGCTTCCCTCTAGGAGCGGAATCCCCGGCCCATGCTCTGGCTGGGGATTCCGCTCCTAGAGGAAGTCCCAATGGCGCTATCTACAGGGGGTGGCACTATCTTCAAGAGGGGTGTGGCACTATATAGGGGAACTATCTACATGGGCACTGTGTCACTATCTACAAGGGCACTGGAATTAGGGGCAGCTAAGGGGGCATTATAACCTATGGGGGCAGCTATGGGGACATTATTCTGTATGGGTGAAGCTTTGGGGGCATTATACTGGATAGGGCAGCTATGTGGGCATTATACTGTATGGGGCATCTGTGTGGGCATTATACTGTATGGGGGCATCTGTGGGCAGTATATTGTATGGGGGCATCTATGGGTCAGTATACTGTATGGTGGCAGCTATGGGGACATTACACCATGCGGGGCAGCTATGGGGGCATTATGCTGCATGGGGCATCTATTGGGGCATTATTCTGTATGGGGTAATTTGGGCATTATACTGTATGGGGGCATCTGTGTGGGCATTATACTGTATGGGGCATCTGTGTGGGCATTATACTGTATGGGGGCATCTGTGTTGGCTTTATACTGTATGGGGGCATCTATGGGTCAGTATACTGTATGGTGGCAGCTGTGGGAGCATTATACTGTGTGGGGGCAGCTATTTGGTATTATACAGTGTGGGAGGCACTATGGGAGCATGATACTGTGTGGGCTGAACCAGGTGTGTATGGGCGGGGATTGGGTGGGATTAGAGGCGTGACTTAATAGGAAATTGCCGCGCTGCACACTGCATCGGTTGTCCCGCTTTGTGATACTTGAAAGTATAGCACTGTCTACAGGGAGGGCTGTATAGCACTGTATGGGGGGGACGACTGTCTAGCACTGTCTACAGGGGGGGGGGGGGCTGTATAGCTCTGTCTACAGGGGGGCTGTATAGCTCTGTCTACAGGGGCGGCTGTATAGCTCTGTCTACAGGGGGGTCTGTATAGCACTGTCTACAGGGGGGCTGTATAGCACTGTATGGGGAGACTGTATAGACCTGTCTACAGGGGGCACTGTATAGTACTGTCAGGGCCGCCATCAGAGGGGTATTAGGGGTACTGGTGTGAGGGGCCCGGCCAAACCTAATTGAAAGGGGGGCCCGGCAACTGCCGCGACTTGCCATTGGTAGAAAACAACGGGCCCCTGCAATGGGGCCCGTTTTTTTCACCACAGAATGTCGTGAGCTGCGGGCCCCCCTCTCGTCATGGGGGCCGTCGAACCTCCCGCGCGCGCGCACAAGGAACCTCCCGCGCGCGCGCACAAGGAACCTCTCGCGCGTGCACACAAGGAACCTCCCGCGCGTGCGCACTCGCGAGCGTCCGTGAGCACGCACCCACGAAAGCCCGCACTCGAGACCGCCCGCGCGCGCACACGTGAAAGAACGGAAGCGCGCATCTGCGATTGCCAGCGCGCGCGCACCCGCGATCGCCAGCGAGCGCACCCACGAACGACCCGCGCGCAGCCGCGGACACACACATGGACACAACTTACCTGGAGCCTGGAGGTGAAGGACTGGACGTCTGGACCGAAGACATCGCCTGAAGAGGACTGGAGTGGGAGCCAGCAGCTCTTCAGACACAGTGAGTAAAGTGTCTGAAAGTGCTGTTTATGTATGGCCCTGTTCACACAGAGTATTTTGCAGGCAGAAAAAAATCTGCCTCAAAATTCCTTACAGAATTTTGAGGCAGATTTTGACCTGCCCACACTATCTTGCCGCGTTTTTTTGCTGCGTTTTTTGCCCGCGGCGATTGAGGACAGCAGACAAAAAACGCAGCGAAAAATGCATTTTCTGCTTCCTATTGATTTAGATGGGAGGTCAGAGGCAGAACCGCGGCAAGAAAGGACGTGCTGCTTTTTCTTTTTTCCGCGACTGGCTCCCATTGATTTCAGATTAAATCAATGGGAGGCGGTTTTGGAAGTTGTTTGGTGCTGATTCTGACGCAGTGTCCGAGTCAATATCAAGGCCCAAAAACTCTGTGAACTGGGCCTTATTGTTAGGGCTTATTCAGATGAACGTGTAATACGTCCGTGCAACGCGCGTGATTTTCACGCGCCTCGCACGGACCTATGTTACTCTATGGGGCCGTGCGGACTGTCAGTGATTTTCATGCAGCGTGTGTCCGCTGCGTAAAACTCACGACATGTCCTATATTTGTGCATTGTTCGCGCATCACGCACCCATTGAAGTCAATGGGTGGGTGAAAATCACGCCCAGCACTTCCGCAGCCGTATAAACTATGAATGAAAACAGAAAAGCACCACGTGCTACAAACATACAAACAGAGTTTCATAATGATGGCGGCTGCGCGAAAATCGCGCAGCCACGCATCATACGCTGCTGACACACGGAGCTGTTATGGACCTTTTGCATGCACAAAACGCCACGTTTTTTGCGCGCGCAAAAAGCACTCGCTCGTGTAAATCCGGCCTTAGGGTAGGAACACACTAGGCATGAACACTGCAGATTTTATGCAACACATTTTATTGTGGAAAATCCGCAGCGTATTACAGTCGCAGCAGAGTGGATGAGATATGAACAAATCTCATCCACACGCTGCAAAAAAAATGGACCTGCAGTGTGGCTTTTGGCTTTTTAAGCCGCAGCATGTCAATTTATGCTGTGGGATCGCTGCTCCTCTGTTGCGGAAATGCTGCGGTTCTGCCGCAAAAATCACAAATGAGAAAAAAAAAGGTACTTTTTTAAATTTATAAAAAAGTTTAGACTTGCCCCGGCCGTAGTCCTGGTGACGCGATCCTCTATTATTAGCGCAGCCCGGCCTCCTGTCATGACGTTTCATCCCATGTGACTGCTGCAGCGGTCACATGGTCTACAGTGTCATCCCAGGAGGCGGGGCTACGTTCAGAAGAGAGAGATGCGTCACCAGGACTACGTCCGGGGTAAGTCTAAACTTTTTTTTCCCTGCAGGATTCCCGCAGCGGACACGCCTCACCAAACCTGCGCCACTATTTGGTGCGGTTTTGCTGGCAGAATTCCCTGCGGCTACCGGGGCGGATAAGCTGTGTAGTTTTACTCAGCATATCCGCCTAGTGTGTTCCTTATGATGTCGCTCCTGGAGCTGCTGCCGGTCTCTAAATAGGCAATTGGTCCAGTAGAATTTAGAATTTTTTTTTTTTGTGAAATACGAGGGGTGGAGTTTTGGTGCTTATAGTAACCCAGCGCCTGCAATGAAGTATGCCGTTGACATCGATACGAGCATCTTCCCTTGACGCACAGCAGAATATCTGCTGTTGAATATTATTATCGCTGGTGATGAGGCCAGAGTGACCAAGATACGGACCCCTGAGGATGAGTATCTGAAACGCGTAGGGTCGTTCATTGTACATGGAATGTCTGCATAGGGGACAGTAGCATTGTGTTACACCCAGCGCTAGGAGATCCGGTGTTTGTTTACGGACACTGGTGCATTTTGGGGATTATACTACTGTTGTGCCCAGGATAAATGCTGGTTCCAGTGAAACATTGTTACAAACACTGAGATATATTTATCATAATGACTCAGTGTTTCTTGTTTAATACGTTTTTAAATGTTCACGGTGGGGCTTACTTCACAGTGGTGTGTTACCCCTGTTTTTAAAACGAGTTACTATTAAAAGGTATATTTTACTCAGTTGTCACTTCAGTGAACCTTCTAATTTTCTCATATTGTGGGAGCACAATTATATTTAAAACAATTTATACAGTGAATTTATATTTAATCCATACAGTTATTACTTTCATTATATCTGGGTATGGCAGCCTTTGCACTCTCTGATTTAAACACGGAAGGGTGGATGAGTGAGGCAAAAAGTGTCTTTTCTGAATGTGAACTGATATATACAGCACAGGGTGCATCTCTCAAATCTACCTTTAAAAACCTTAATAGATTACATAAGGATTATACTAGAAGCTGGTGGGAGATCCAGAGTCTGGAAAACTATCTAAAAAACAATATAGTTCCCAGAGGCCTTAGGGTCCCCATTGTTCCAGCATCAAGATTAAAAACCACTAATATAAAAGAAAGGTGGGAACAGGAGATCACAGGGAGTTCACTTAGGCTGATGCAGATTTTAGTGGAGGAAGAGAAAGTCCAGTTTGACTTTATTAGTGCGGAGCTCAAAAAAGAGATTGAGGCAGCTAAGTCTTTGGTAGATACCCCTGGTTTTGATAAAAAAAGACAAAATCCTACAACAAACTCTAGAAAGGTTCACTAATCATTTAAAGGAACGTAAACACTTCCAGTTCCAGAGAGACCTACAGGAATTTAGGGAGAAAAAAGCTTACGACTTTGTTAATACCCAACAACAGCAATATCAACAGACTAATAGGGGGCCGAGGGATACTGACCCTTCCACATCAGAGAGTGAAACAACAGACTCTGAAAGAGCGGGCCCTTTCTTTGGTGGTAGTGGTGGGAAACAAAAATACAGGGGAGGAGCTAGAGGTAGAAATAGAGGCCGTGCTAGAGCCTCTTCTAATAGTGGCAATAATTTTTTAGCCAACAATCCCCCCATTTCCCGCTACATGCTGAGGGGACAAAAGGATTAGTGAAGGGAAGTAATATGGATAGGCTACGAATCATAAACCTATCTGAATACATTTTGAGTGCATCAGAGAGTACGCTATTAGAAAAGGGACTTTCCTTTGTCCCCACAGTAAAGTTTGACTCATTTTCTTGGATAAAGGATCTTAATTTGTTTGCTCGCAAACTCAAATGGATCAAATTCTTCAAACACCATAATAGAAAAAAATGCATTGAATTGGGATTAGAAGAATCTGATATGGAAGGCCTGGTGGCCTTAGAGGGGTTACTAGAGGAATCTGGTAGAACCCCAGGTCTAGGTCCTTTCACCAATCTTAAATTGAAGAGTAGGAAGCTGCCACCTATAGGAGATTTTACCAATGTGGATTTATTTGTGGAGATGGTGGGAGATGAGATCAAAAATCTTAGTCAGGACAATAGGGGCATAGACAACAACCTGTCCTGGTCCGAACGAGTAGCTCTGACCACTTTAGAGAAAAAACAAAATATTGTTCTAAAGGCATCTGATAAAGGTGGGAACATCGTGGTCATGAGTAGAGATGACTATAAAAAATGTGTGAGGACATTTTACTCAATCCTGACTGTTACACCATTTTAAAGGACAACCCCACAGCACTGTTCAAGAAAGAGTTGCTGGGCATTCTGAGTGATGCAAAGAGCAGATCTTTGATCAGTGCAAGCGAGTTTGGGTTCCTGTTCCCAAAATTTCCCATCATGGCGTGTTTTTATAGCCTGCCCAAAATCCACAAAGGGTATCCCCCCCTTACGTGGCAGACCTATTGTTTCAGGCATTAATAATCTAACTCAAAATGTGAGTACATATGTTGATCAGGTGTTGCGCCCTTTTGTCTTGAGTCTCACATCATATGTACGTGACACTATGGATGTTCTGAAACAGATTGACGGTATCACTTTGGAGAAAGACACACTGTTGGCTAGCCTGGATGTTGAGGCGTTGTATTCATCCATACCTCACAAATTGGGTTGTAAGGCGATCGAGTACTTCCTTGGATCAAGGGGCACTCAGTTTGCAGCCCATAACCAATTTGTTTTGCAGTTATTACAATTTGTTCTTGAAAAAAATATATTTATCTTTGAAGACAAGATCTTTCATCAGCAATGTGGCACTGCAATGGGGAGTCCTGCTGCTCCCACCTATGCAAATTTATTTCTTGGCTGGTGGGAGGAGACAATTGTCTTTGGGGACAATTTTGCTAAATGGACTTCATCCGTTGGACTATGGATTAGATATATTGATGACGTGCTGCTTCTTTGGAACTCTACAGCAGAGGAGTTCCATAGTTTTGTAGCAGCCCTCAATACAAATGATATAGGGCTTAGGTTCACATGTGAGATCAGTGAAAAAGAATTGTCTTTTCTGGATTTGAAAATTATAAAAACAGGAGAAGGCACAATTCGTACCAAGGTACACCGGAAAGAAACAGCAACCAATAGTTTCTTGCAATGGAACAGTTGTCATCCTTATCCCCTCAAACGTGGCATTCCAAAAGGCCAATTTATGAGAGTACGCAGGAATTGTAGCTCCATGGGTGATTTTGAGTGTCAGGCTCAGGAACTCAAGATAAGATTGAAGGATAGATGTTTCCCCAAGGGTGTAATCAGAAAGGCCTATGAGGGAGCAAGGGACGCAGACAGGCAATGTCTTCTGGTTCCTAAAAAACGTAAAGAAGAACAAGTTACGAGACTCATAGGCACCTATGATTCTAAACAAAATGATATTATGCAAATCCTGAAAAGGTACTGGCGTATTCTCAGTTCTGATACAGATTTGGTAGATCAGATCACACAGTGGCCCTCTGTCACGTATCGGAGAGGGAAAAACATTAGGGACAGAGTCATGCACAGTTGTTTTGACCCCATTTTACCTAGGGGTACGTGGCTGGATACACAAATACCAGGCACTTTTAGATGTGGTAGCTGTAAAGCTTGTGACTTCATTCTCAAAGGGAATAGCTTTACCAGTGTTGCAACACAGGAAAAGTACAACATTCGGGATTTTGTCAATTGCAAAACAGCGGGGGTGGTTTACCTTATTACATGCCCATGCCCCCTAAATTATGTGGGTAAAACGGCACGACAATTTCGGCGCCGGATAAGGGAGCATGTCGGAGACATTATCCATGCTAGGGACACCCCAATATCTAAGCATGTGCATGCTAAACACCAAGGCCATGCAGCATGTTTAAAGTTTCAAGCAATTGAACTCATTAGACCCCCAAAAAGAGGAGGTGACTGGGACAATTTAATTCTACGCAAAGAAGCCCAATGGATCCATAGACTGGCATGCATACAACCAGCGGGTTTAAACGAGCAGACTAATTATACGTGTTTTATCTAATATGTAATACCATTCCTCTGTAGGCGGCCAATATTCACCCTGGGTTGCCTTTTGGGTGGGTGGTTTTATTCTGCATAGTGTACTATGTTTGATATGGCCATATTGGCCAGCCAACATATAAAGAGATCTTTTGTCAGAAATTCCAAATGGGAGGGATTCCGTAATCTTGTCCACCTAATATGTGTTTATAAACTAGAGAGTTGCTTTTTGAGGTAGTCCACTTGCGGTGGGTAACTGTCCCGCAAGACATACTTACAAACAAATTATCGTTTTGCTCTTACCTTCCTCTTACTTGGCAGTCCGGGCGATACGTCCTTGGCTTCTACTGCGCCTGCGCGTTCGGCTTGATGCGGTCGATGATGACCCCTGGCTGTCAGCTGACGGCGGGGGGTCACATGGGCAGGTGTCACGAATCGAGAGGGTGCTGTGATTGGTCAGTTCATGTAGCGCCGCCAAATACGAGGGGTGGAGTTTTGGTGCTTATTGTAACCCAGCGCCTGCAATGAAGTATGCCGTTGACATCGATACGAGCATCTTCCCGTGACGCACAGCAGAATATCTGCTGTTGAATATTATTATCGCTGGTGATGAGGCCAGAGTGACCAAGATACGGACCCCTGAGGATGAGTATCTGAAACGCGTAGGGTCGTTCATTGTACATGGAATGTCTGCATAGGGGACAGTAGCATTGTGTTACACCCAGCGCTAGGAGATCCGGTGTTTGTTTACGGACACTGGTGCATTTTGGGGATTATACTACTGTTGTGCCCAGGATAAATGCTGGTTCCAGTGAAACATTGTTACAAACACTGAGATATATTTATCATAATGACTCAGTGTTTCTTGTTTAATACGTTTTTAAATTTTCACGGTGGGGCTTACTTCACAGTGGTGTGTTACCCCTGTTTTTAAAACGAGTTACTATTAAAAGGTATATTTTACTCAGTTGTCACTTCAGTGAACCTTCTATTTTTTTTTGTGAACCAGCTTAAAAAAATACAAAACTTTTGTGTTAGGGCCTGTTCACATCACCGTTCGCTTCCGCTCCGGGGTTCCGTCTGAGGTTTCTGTCGGGTGAACCCCGCAACGGAAAGTGAAAGTGACAGCACAGCTTCCGTTTCAGTCACCATTGATCTCAATGGTGACGGAAACATCGCTAATGGTTTCCGTTCGTCACCATTCCGGCTGGTTTTGGGACGGAATCAATAGCGCAGTCGACTGCGCTAATGGTGACGGAAACGGAAGCTGTGCTGTCACTTTCACTTTCCGTTGCGGGGTTCACCCGACAGAAACCTCAGACGGAACCCCGGAACGGAAGCGAACGGTGATGTGAACAGGCCCTAACACAAAAGTTTTGTATTTTTTTAAGCTGGTTCACAAAAAAATATAATTCCAAATTCTACTGGACCAACTGCCTATTTAGAGACCGGCAGCAGCTCCAGGAGCGACATCATAAGGAACACACTAGGCGGATATGCTGAGTAAGACTACACAGCTTAGTCGCCCCGGTGGCCGCAGGGAATTCCGCCAGCAAAACCGCATCAAATAGTGGCGCAGGTTTCGTGAGGCATGTCCGCTGCGGGAATCCTGCAGGGAAAAAAAAGTTTAGACTTTCCCCGGCCGTAGTTTAGGTGACGCATCTCTCTCTTCTGAACGTAGCCCCGCCTCCTGGGATGACGCTGTAGACTATGTGACCGCTGCAGCAGTCACATGGGATGAAACGTCATGACAGGAGGCCGAGCTGCGCCAAGAATAGAGGATCGCGTCACCAAGACTACGGCCGGGGTAAGTCTAAACTTTTTTATAAATTTAAAAAAGTGCCTTTTTTTTTTTCTCATTTGTGATTTTTGCGGCAGAACCGCAGCATTTCCGCAACAGAGGAGCAGCGATTCCATAGAATACATTGACACGCTGTGGCTTAAAAAGCCACACTGCAGGTCCATTTTTTTTGCAGCGTGTGAATGAGATTTGTTCAAATCTCATCCACTCTGCTGCGACTGTAATACGCTGCAGATTTTCCACAATAAAATGTGTTGCATAAAATCTGCAGTGTTCATGCCTAGTGTGTTCCTACCCTAAGGCCGGATTTACACGAGTGTGTGCTTTTTGTGCGCGCAAAAACGTGGCGTTTTGTGCATGCAAAAGGTCCATAACAGCTCCGTGTGTCAGCAGCGTATGATGCGTGGCTGCGTGATTTTCGTGCAGCCGCCATCATTATGACACTCTGTTAGTATGTTTGTAGCACGTGGTGCTTTTCTGTTTTCATTCATTGTTTATACTGCTGCGGGAGTGCTGGGCGTGATTTTCACGCACCCATTGACTTCAATGGGTGTGTGATGCGTGAACAATGCACAAATATAGGACATGTCGTGAGTTTTACGCAGCGGACACACGGACACACGCTGCATGAAAATCAAAGACAGTCCGCACGGCCCCATAGAGTAACATAGGTCCGTGCGAGGCGCGTGAAAATCACGCACGTTGCACGGATGTATTACACATTCATCTGAATAAGCCCTAACAATAAGGCCCAGTTCACAGAGTTTTTGGGCCTTGATATTGACTCGGACACTGCGTCAGAATCAGCACCAAACAACTTCCAAAACCGCCTCCCATTGATTTAATCTGAAATCAATGGGAGCCAGTCGCGGAAAAAAGAAAAAGCAGCACGTCCTTTTTGCCGCGGTTCTGCCTCTGACCTCCCATCTAAATCAATGGGAGGCAGAAAATGCATTTTTTGCTGCGTTTTTTTGTCTGCTGTCCTCAATCGCCGCGGGCAAAAAACGCGGCAAGATAGTGTGGGCAGGTCAAAATCTGCCTCAAAATTCGGTGCGCGGTTCCAGGCGGTCGCCGGTGCGCATGCGCGGGAGTTTTCGGGTGCGCGCGATCGGTCGCACGGGCGGCGGTGTTTGACGGCCCCCATGACGACCCCCATGCTACCCAGGGCCGGTATTAGGGGTACTGATGTGAGAGGCCCGGCCAAACCTAATTGAAAGAGGGGGATTTTTTCTACCAAAGGCAAGTCGCGGCAGTTTGCCGGGCCCCCCTTTCAATTAGGTTTGGCCGGGCCTCTCACATCAGTACCCCTAATACCCCCCCTGATGGCGGCCCTGGGTACCATGATATAGTGCTGGACGGAGTACCGTTAACAGGCGGTGTCACGGTAGGGGGGCCCAGAAAATTTTGCTGTAGGGGGCCCTGAAATTCCTGATGGCGGCCCTGTTACCAATACCACTGAACCAGTCGCTTCTTTGCTGAATTTGACTACTTCAGATCACAACCATCTCATTCCTCTGATGCCCCTCCCACACAAATCTACATCGCCAAAAGGAAGATGTAACCCTCCAGGACTGACCGCTGCCCTCTGCCCAATGAATATAGGAATGTCCAATAAGACAAACCTGGGGGTGACCATCACCTGAGAGATAACGAGAACAGAAATATAAGAAAATAAAAAATCAGGCAACTGATTACAACACAAGATCGGGCCGAATATAACTGTGATAACTTTGCGAACGCCACCAACCCTATGGCATAATGTCCATTTCAGACAAACCCAACGCATCTGCCATCGTAACTGCACGTATGTGGAACGAGTAAGTCCCAAATTCACCCAAATTCAAATCAAGGAAAGTCTTCGAACCATATCTTCCCCCCAAAAGACCACCCGGCCACCTCGCATTGGGAAGCACCAACTCACCTATAATTATGGCACCAAAAAAGGCCAAAGCAAAGGACGTACGCAACAATAACACCTCGAAAAATTAAGCACAAACTGATGTGGAGGTCTGCAAAAGATATACAGCACATCTTCGATCAACCCACGATCTCTCTGTTTTACAACCTTTTATGACCTGGCCAACATAGAACTGCTTTGGGTGGAAACCATTTAATTTAAGCATAAAAGCCACCCTAGACAGGCGTCTGGCAGCCAATGTAGCTGACACCTCTAAACCTCTAAGAAAAACTAAATAATCCAAGACCACGTTTGCATAAACCGCATCGGAAGACGGGTAACAATCGCGAGAGCCATCCTTAGGATAGATGGCGCCCCGTGCGAAATTATCTTTCGGCGCCCCACCACCATCATAAAAAAAATATAATGCCCCCCCCACATTCTAATGCCCTATATAGTACCTCCACACAAAATAATGCCCCTTTAGTGCCTCCCATACAGTATAATAATAAAATGTAATAATATAATCTATTATAACCCCTTCAAGGAAACAATATTTTGTCTTCTAATTGTGCCCACACAGTATTATGCTCCCTAAGTGCCACAAACAGTATATTGCCCCTGTAGTGCCCCTACACAGTATACTGTCCGCTTAGTGGCCTCCAAACAGTATAATGCCCCCCTCCCCTGGCTACCACGCACAGATCCCCCTTGTAGATAATGCCCCTTGTAGATTGTGCCATACAGCCCCCCAATTCCCCCATGTAGACCGTGCCATATGGCCCACACCTCCCCCTTGTAGACAGTGCCCCCAAACAAAAAAAATTGTACTCATCTAGGCCCACTTCCCACAACGAACTGAGCTGCTCCACGACGGAATCCTTGCGTGGGCCGGCGTGATCCTGTAGCCTAGTACAAAGTTTCCCAACCTTTTTGGACTTGAGGCACCCCTGGGAAAAATGTTTTTCCTCAGGGCACCTCTACCAAAAATTGTTTAGAGAAAGACAGAAAACAGCTAAAAACAAGCACTACATTCTTAGGGCATGTTCACATAGCGTTTTTTGTAAGGCAAAAAAAATCTGCCTCAATATTCCTCCAGGAGTTTTGAGGCAGATTTTGAATTGACAGCGTTATTTAAGTTTTTTTGTGTTTTTTTTAAGCCGTTGAAGCTAATGCAAAAGATGCAGGCAAAAAAAGCACTCCAAACGAGCGATGCAGGTATTTTCTGCCTCCTATTAATTGGAGGAAGCCACTTGAAGACCATCAGCCCCCCACTCACAGTAAAATAACCATCAGCCCCCACTCACAGAAAAATGACCATCAGCCCACCACTCACAGTAAAATGACCATGAGCCCCCCACTCACAGTAAAATGACCATTAGCCCCCACTCACAGTAAAATGACCATCAGCCCGCCACTCACAGATGCCCCGTGTAGATAGTGCCACACAGCCCCCTGTAGGTAATGCCACACAGCTCCCTTGTAGGTAGTGCCACACAGCCCTCTTGTAGGAGGTGCGACTTCCGGGGCAGATGGATGAAGCTCCCAAAAACAATGAACCTGGAAGCGAGACAAAGCATCAGCAATATTGTTGTTAACACCTGGTCCATGTTTAGCCCTAAACCAGATATTTAACTGCAGGCAGCGTTAAACAAACCTGGCCAAAGAACTTGATGACTGAATATTCAAAACATGCACCACTGACAAGTTGTCAGTCCAGAACACAATTCGGCGATTAACCATATAGTTTATTCTGAAAAACACACTCCTTATCAATGGTCACCTGCTCAGCCGAGACCAAAGACCAGATATTGACATATTCCCCTTTTCGGATTTTATCTGGTCTGGTCTCTGCAGACAGATGAGCACCGAGTGGAGCAACAACACAAAAAAACAGAATCCCGAAAAGTCAATACGGTCAACTTAGCCGACCACTCAGGCAAGGGCTTAGAACCACCTGGTGAAGATACTAATACATCCAACCTGTATGGACTATCAAGAGAAGCTAAATACGACTTCAATACAGAAACCAAATCATTATTTTTATTCATACAAACATGCACGGGCCATGAGCTTGCCATGGTAGACTCAACTGATCCTGTAGTCCCTGAAGGACCCTGGATTAGCTCCAGTGGAGAGGAAGTACCTGCAGCGATCCCAACAGATGGAGGTGCAGTCGGCTGAAGAGACTGATGACTTGGAACAAGGGGTGCTGTTTTGGACGATCTTGAAGGCTCCTGAGATCAATGCGATGGCTCTGCACGACCACCAGCCCCGGATGAACAGCTGCAGGTTGAGTACACTGGCGAACATCTGCCAGTGGAACTCAAGTGCTGTCCTTGGCCACCACAGTTACTATACAAACGTCGCCTCTGGTGCGGGTGTGAACCATGTCTGCGGAAACTAGGCCTCCCGTTACCGCTAGATGTGTCAGAGGAGGACCGCCTGGAGGGGTTGCTATGCCTTTGGCCCGCCCGCTCAATGCCAGAAGAAGCAAGAGCCACAGCAGCGGGGGGAATATAGGGAGTAATAGTGCGAGGGATTTGACCCACAGAAAGGCCTGTAGGAGCGGTAAGCACTAGGGGGAAAGTGAGGAGTGCAGGAGTACTTTGAATGAATGGAGCATCCATCCATAATATGGTTGGATCTTGGGCCACCTGCCTGAGCAACAACGACATGGGCAGGGGAGACCAGGTGGCACAATTCCGCCGCCCCCACATAGGGTACTGCAGAGCTGGCCACAAGGACACTCACTGCCTCGGCAGGAGAAGCCAAGGAAGGGGCTGTAATAATGGGGAAAGAACTAGCTAGGGACTTGGGGGCCATATTACTAGTTTGCCCCATCCCTGCAGCAGCAGATGAGGGGGGCCACTGTATGTTTAAACTCTGCTACTCCTCAACAGGAGCAGCAGCGACTGAGGGAGCTGCAACCTTAGTACGACCCCTAGCAGGATGGGGGAGCCTCGAAACAGCTCCTCCCCGCAGTGCATCTTTCTTATGTGACGGGGCAGAGCAGGATGTCCCCGCTGGTGGATGTTTGTTCTTCCCCGTTTGAAGTCTCCTTGTTCACAGCGGCCTTTGTTTTGGCCTTCTTCGGAGCCTTATGCATTTCCGAATTGATCGCCATGTCTGCGGCCCGCCCGGGCGGTTTGTTAGTTAATGATGTTGCATTATCCAGTTCGGGGGTCCGATTCCGTATACGGAAATCTAAAACAGACGTATTTGGTAAAGGTTGTTGGGTATCTTTAAGGCCTGTACCCGGGCCTGTCTGCCCTGTTCAGGTCATCACACTTTATTCAAATGTTCATGTGTCGGGTACCCAATTTTTCACCCATGTGGACGGTAAACCACTCACTAGGTTTCAGTTTTTGGCAGTCTTTAGGTCAGCTCTAGCTCGCGCTGGCTTCCCCCCTAAGGAGTTCGGAACTCACTCATTCCGCATTGGGGCTGCTACTACAGCCAGAGGATTGGGCCTAGCCGATGATTATGTTCGCCGTATTGGGCGCTGGCGTTCTGATTGTTTCGCTGGATATATCCGCCCGGATTTGATTTTACATTAATTTTATTTGGTTCTTTCCATATTATCCGTGATATGGATCCTCGGGCACTCGTATGCCTTTTGGGCAGAACGAAGAGCAGCCATACGACCGCTAAGTCTCTCGCTGAATTTTTTTGGGCGCCGACGTCCACTGACGCGGTCTGCGAGGCCTGAGATGGCTGGAGGTATCGCCCGAGGTAGTTGCCATCAGTAGGCATCGAGTCGGTCCCACGGTGCTGGTGATCCATGTCGGGGGGAACATCCTATGTTCCATTCGTTTAGGTGAAATGATAGCGTTAATTCAGTCCGACCTGGAAAGGTTTACTTCTTTTTTCCATGAGTTACTACTAGTTTGGTCCGAGGTGATTCCTAGGGCGGTATGGCAAGGGGCCCGTGATGTGAATGCAATTGAAAGGGGTAGGCGTCTGCTAAACACTAGGGTCTCCAGGTACGTCAGGGTCGGTGGACGCGTGGTGATCAGGCACAGGCAGTTGGAGGGTAACAACCGGTGTCTGCTTCTACAGGATGGGGTGCACCTCACAGACATCGGCTTGGACATATTTTTATCAGGACTCCAGGATGGTATGGAGGAGGCTTTGTTCCGGTTGACCGGGGGGCGGGGGGGGGGGGAGGAGGTGTGTGCAGTTAAGGATGCTCACCCTCCCTGTGGCGGTATTGTCTGGTAAAAGGTATGACCCACATGCCCTTCCTTAGGTGGGCTGGCATACGGGTAATATTGGAAAACAAATTGTTATGGTTAATTGGTTTATTGGTAAATATGCAAATAAATAAATATTAATAAAGCTGTGGCCGACCCTTTGCGTCAACCCACGTTTAAAATTCGAATTGGTTGTCGGTCATGTTATTTACGTTAATGGTGTCATAATCCACCCTAGCCTGATCATACAATGTTGGCATGCACACAGTTAATGCAAATGTCACTTGACCATCCCACATCTGTCACAGTCATTGATATTCATAATTGTCACATGATGACGTGGTACTGTGCAGAATATATGGTCAACTGCAACTTTTTTTTTTTCAGATTTTCCAGCTCCGTTGCGTTACACACATTGTGAATCCCTACGGGTCAGTCATGACGTCTCGGAGGTCATTTACTAAAGTCTAGTATGGTCTTGTCACTATAAGATTTCCAGTCTTTAATTTATTTATTTTTACATTTCAATCTTTATTCAAAATTTTTTGAAGAGCATAGAAAACATTGCAAATAATGAGGCCAACATGGCCGGACAGAAAAGTCACATAATATTATGCATTACACTGTTGACATACTATCATAAGATAATTGCAACCTAACAACCAAACATTATTCCAGGGAACAATTTCATACAGACAGAATCGCAGATATCAGAGATTCCGAGGAGGCGATTAAATGCAGGAATGAGCCCCCATCCTATAGTTGCAAGGCACCCTTCATACATAACTATAATAAACCGTTAATAGAGAACCCACCCCCTTATAACATCTCAAGAAGAGAGAGCCCCGGATGTCAAGTAGGCACACCAAATAGACCACTTTACAGAAAACTTTGAAACCTGATTGAGTCGTACAGCCACCATCTTTTCCATAACATAATCAAACTTTATCAAGTTTACCAATTCTGCCACAGTCAAAGGAACAGGGGACTTCCATGACCTAGCAATAGATTTCCAGTCTTTTATGTTTGTGTTGCTGATATTATAAATAATGTACTAATTCCTTTATTTATCTATTTTTAGCATTTTGGACATTTTAAGGAACATTGTCCACTTTCCTTAATCGTGACACAAGGTTCCAGAAGAGGCTGGACGCAGCCTGCAGGGCTTAAGGGGAAGCCTCCATGACCTCACTGGTAGGGAAAGGGTTAATAGGTAAGGGAGAGTTGGAGGGAGAGTTAGGAGGAGGTGGAGGAGGGACAAGGAGGAGTCAGGGGGCCGTTGCTGAGCTTCCCGCTGTTTGCGGCATTGAGCCGGAAGCAGCGGGAGGAGTAACACAGGGAGAGACAAGCTCCCCGTTGCCCGCGCTTATAACAATGTCGGAGGCCGTATTATTAGAGCGGCTGCATGCCGCTGATGTGCACCACGGTCCCGGATGGCTTGAGGAGACCGTGGCTGCATTAACTAGGATCCCGGACGCCGTTTCGCCACGCCAGGCCCGGCGTTCGGGGTCTGTTGCAGGGGACAGGCTCCCCTCCCCCGGCCCCCTTACTAGCATTACTATGGCGGCGGGGGGGGAGTCGGCAACAACCGCTCCTGCTCGGAGCAGGCTGAGAGCGTTGCCGGGGGTGACGGCGACTCAGGCCGGGTCGACCCGTCCCTCCCGGCGGTCCCGACCTCCAGAGCGCCTCAGTCCTGAGGCAGTCCCGCGGACACGGCGTCGCAGAGGGAGCCCGATCTCGGACGCTGCAGGCCAGGCAGCTGGGAGGACCGCCCCTTCCCAGGCCCTGCGTCCTGGCAGGAATCCCAAGCCGCGACGGGGTCCGGCGGTAAGCAGGGAGTCGCAGGCCGGGCTCCCTGTCACCCCTCCCCCATCGGATGGAAGATTCGGAGGACAAGGTACGGCCGCCCCGCCTGGTGATGTTCCGGCCAGGGGGCAGGCTTCTTCAGGATCAGCGAGACGGACGTCTAGATCTGCAGCGACGTCGAGGCAACAGGTCCGGTCGGAAGTCTGGGTCCCGGCGGTCGGGCGGCAGGTTGCCGGCCCATCGGTCAGCGCGTCCTCATCCCCGTTCCGAAGATGTCGTTTGGATGGACAGTCGTCGGCGAGAGAAGAGCTGGAGGAAGGTGAACTGGACGTGTATCGTCGAGGTCAGGATGGTCCGGCTGACGGGAACACAGCGCCTGTGCAGCCCGGTGAGTGTATAACTCCATCATTGTCATATCCAGCGATTTTTATGTCGGGTATCGGCGGGGGGGCTGCTAGCGTCGCATCGGTGGCCGGTAGTGGCGCGGGCGGGCGCGATGGCGCGGGTTTGGCAGACTTAGTGGGTTGCTTGAGAGAGCTGGTCGGGCGCCTAGATAGGGCGGTGGCGCCGGTAGTCACGGAAGTGTCCCCGGCGGTAGTTTGGGAGGGTCCCAGGGAAGGGGGATTGTTACAAGCGCGGCCCGTAACGGCGGTTAGAGAGGCGGTCGCGGTGTCGGTACAGACCGAGGCGCAAAAAGATGGCGATCGGGTGCGTATTGATGATCGCGCTCGTGGGGAGGTGTATGTGTGTTTCGAAGGTCCGTTGGGGGCGCATTTAAAGCAGGAGGTGCGTGAGCGGATCTGGAAGGACGAATATGTAGAGATTTTTTCTCTCTTGCCGCTCGCTAAATTTAATTTGGATAAGAGCAAGCGGGACGAGAGTAAAAAGGACGAGGAGGAACGGCGGCGGTATAGGCTTATCCCGCAGACGTTCGTTAATTGGTCGCAGGCGTTCGCCATATTAGCCAGTGTGATAGGGGAAAAGGCGCCGGAAAATTGTTCGGCGTTGTTTTGTTATTTTGATGCTATTGGGGAGGCTCATAGGGCGTATGGGGGCCAGGCGTGGCTGCGATACGACGAGCAATTCCGTCAGCGAAAAGCGGTTCGGCCGGCGATTCGGTGGGACCAGAAGGATATTGCTCTCTGGTTACGGGTTACGGCTCCGGTTAGGCAGTCCTTTCCCGGGAGCGCCGGCCAAGGAGGCCAGTCTAGTCAGGTTGGACAAGGCGGCGGGGGAAAGGCAGGGTTTTGCTGGCAATTTAATGAAGGCCAGTGCAAGTTCGGGGCCACGTGCAAGTTCAAGCACGTGTGTTCGGAGTGTAATGGTGCATCACACGGGGCGGCGAAATGTATGCGGAAAAGGAGGTCAGGGAACCAGTCCTCCGCGGCTGGTCAAGGGGGTGTCACCGGTGAGGGTGGAAAAGATGGCCCCTTATCTAAATGAGTATCCGGACAGGGCGGCGGCTAAGTTGCTTTACGAGGGTTTTCGTGTTGGTTTCGTTATTCCCCCGCCTCCTTATGAGGTTCCGGTTACGCGGAGGAATTTAAAATCGGCTTACTCGCATGCCAAGGTCGTGTCGGACAAATTGTTAAAAGAAGTTTCGTTGGGTCGCATGTCAGGGCCTTTTGTTGAGTCGCCAGTAAAAGATTTAGTTGTGTCCCCGTTGGGTATTGTTCCTAAGCGCGAGCCCGTAAAATTTCGTTTAATTCAACACTTATCGTATCCCAAGGGTTCGTCGGTAAACGACGGGATAGATCACGAGTTGTGCTCCGTAGCCTATACCTCATTCGATGAGGCGGTGGGTTTAGTGCGGGCTGCGGGTCCGGGCGCGCTGCTAGAAAAAACCGAAATCGAGGCGGCGTTCAGGTTGTTGCCAGTTCATCCAGAAAGCCAACGGCTGTTGGGCTGTTTTTGGAATGGGGCCTTTTATGTGGATCGGTGCCTTCCGATGGGGCATTCCCTTTCTTGTGCGTACTTCGAGGCGTTTAGTAGCTTCGTGGAGTGGGTAGCGAGGGGAGTATCCGGGGTCGACTCGTTGATCCATTACTTAGATGATTTCTTATGCGTTGGCCCGGGGGGTTCGCCGGTTTGCGGTAATTTGCTTTATGCACTACAGAAGGTTGCGAGGGATTTTGGGATCCCTTTGGCGCCAGAAAAAACGGAGGGCCCAGTAGCGACGATTTGTTTTTTGGGAATTGAAATAGATTCGGTAGCAATGGAGTGTCGTCTCCCTGCGGATAAGCTGGGTGCTTTGAGGCTGGAGGTACGGCGGGCTTGTGGACTGAAGAAAATGACGCTGCGGGAGCTTCAGTCGCTGCTGGGGAAGTTGAATTTCGCCTGCCGGATTATGCCAATGGGGAGGGTGTTTGGTAGACGGTTGGCAGCGGCAACGGCGGGAGTGCGAGTGATTTGAATAATTTTACGGATGCGGCTGGGGCGGGCGGTTTTGGAGCTTACGGGGGAGGTCCGTGGTGCGCAGGTCAATGGCCGGCTAGTTGGGTGTCCAGCGGACTCACGCGGAATCTGGCCCTGCTCGAGCTGTTCCCCATCGTGGTGGCGGCAACCATTTGGGGGGACAGGCTCAGGGATAAGAAGGTTCGTTTTTTACTGCGACAACATGGGGGTGGTGCTGGCCATTAATAACATCACGGCGTCCTCTCCTCCTGTAGTTCAATTGTTGCGACATTTAGTGTTGGTATGTTTGTCGTTGAACGCGTGGGTGGTGGCGGTGCATGTGCCGGGGGTACGGAATTGCATCGCTGATGCTCTTTCTCGCTCGCAGTGGGACCGGTTTCGGCAATTGGCACTGGGAGCGGAACGTCTCGGTTTGGCTTGTCCGGAACATCTTTGGGATCTGGTCTCGGTCCCGTAGAACAACTGATACAAAGGTCTTTGGCGCGCACGACGTGGAGTGCTTATTCTGCTTGTTGGAGGCAGTGGGAGGAGTGGGTAAGAGAGTTGGGTGACGTCAATACGGATAGAGACAGGTTGGTGGCACTTTTGTACTGGTTAGGGGACGCCTGGGAGGCGGGGTTTTCAGTGGCAAAGGTGAACCGGTTCATATCTGCGGTGGCGTTTGGTTTTAAGTTACGAGGCTTTCAAGATGTATCTAAGGAATTTTTGGTGCTACAGGCTTTGAAGGGGTTGGGCCGAGGTAGAGGGGAGGCGGATAGTAGAAGGCCTGTGTCGTTTGCTTTGCTTAGCCAAGTAGGGAAGGGTAAGCGGATAGTTTTGTTCGCCCTCCCGGGGTCGGTTATGTGCCCAGTAGAGTGCATGCGGGGTTTTTTAAGCCGCAAGCGGGGTCTCCAGATTTGCCTTTGTTACGTCATGTGGACGGGTCGTTTTGTCCAGGTTTCAGTTTGGAGATGTATTTAAGGAATGTCTGACGGCGGTTGGTGTCGCGGCGGGCTCATATTCATCTCATTCCTTCAGGATTGGCGCAGCAACTGCAGCGGGGCGCTGGGGGTTGGATGATGAAGGGGTGCGGCGCATTGGTCGTTGGGAGTCCAACTGAGTTAAGTCCTATGTCCGCTCCATTTGTTATGAGGTTGTGGTTAACGCTTAAAAAATGTTTTGTATGGCGGTGTCTAATTGTTTTCCATTTCAGATTCGCCTCCGTGTTTGGTGTGGTTGCTGGGTCATTCGTACGTGCACTGGGTCATTCGTACGTGCCCGGACGGTCGCCAGTTGCGCATTCCGCGACAGGATGCGGTTGTGCATTGGCTGGGATTTAGAGGTATGTCATGGAGCAGGGGGTTGGCAGAATTCCAGACATAGGCCCGGCTTGATAGGGTTCCGGAGGTCTTAGTGTTGCACGTGGGTGGGGATGACTTAGGAGTCTGCCCCTTGCGTGAGTTGGTGCGGGATATCAAACACGATATGTTGGGTTTGTGGGTTTCTTATCCCAAGTTGGTGATAGTGTGGTCGGACATAGTCCCGAGGAAACATTGGCGGTTGGCTAGGTCAGTGAAAGAGTCAATAAGGCTCGCATTAAAGTTAATCGGGCGGTGTCCCGTTTCGTAGCAAAATCGGGGGCATTTGTGTGCGGCACAGGGATTTGGAGTCAGGAGTGGGGAACTTCTGGAGGGGTGATGGGGTTCATCTGACCGAGGTTGGCATTGATCTTTGGAGCTTGGCGATAGCAGAAGGAATAGAAAGGGCGGTGGTGGTGTGGCGGAACTCACAGGCTTAAGGTGGTCAAGGCCTGTTTCGCTGTGGCGGGGGGAGTCCTTGAGGCCAGTCAGTACAAAATGGTGGGGGGGTCGCATCGGGGGTATGCGTCCCCCAAAAAAGGTACATGGTTGAAGACTTCATCGGGTGTTATCCCTTTGAAGTGGTCTTCTGGTAGAAGGTATATCACTTGAAGGCTTCATCGGGTGTTATCCCTTTGAAGTGGACTTCTAGTGGTCGGTATATCACTTGAGGGCTTCATCGGGTGTTATCCCCTTGAAGTGGACTTCTAGTGGTCGGTATATCACTTGAGGGCTTCATCGGGTGTTATCCCCTTGAAGTGGACTTCTAGTGGTTGGAGCCATCTGCAGAGGTGAACGGTGCTTCCGAGCTGGTTTACGGCTGGAGGTAATTGGTGGTTTGCAGATGGCTAATTCGGTGTGTTCTTAAAAAGGAACATCTGAAGGGGCTTCAAGGACTTCCTCTGCTCGGGTTAATGTTAACGTTAAATTGTTATGTACGATTCTGACCCATGTTGGGTCATGTGAATTATTAGGAGGAATTCTCTGGTGGATTCCTAACTAGTTATCCGAATGTTTCGGATTTAAATTGTTTTGATAAAACTGTGAAATTAATAAACGGCTGCTGTGGCCATTTCACATCCAACCTCGGTGTCACGTGTCTTTCCTAAAGGTGGGGGTGGAGGGATAAGATGGGTAAGGGAAGGTTCATTAACACACGACTCTACTTAGGAAGGTCAAGAAGAGGCTGGACGCAGCCTGCAGGGCTTAAGGGGAAGCCTCCATGACCTCACTGGTAGGGAAAGGGTTAATAGGTAAGGGAGAGTTGGAGGGAGAGTTAGGAGGAGGTGGAGGAGGGACAAGGAGGAGTCAGGGGGCCGTTGCTGAGCTTCCCGCTGTTTGCGGCATTGAGCCGGAAGCAGCGGGAGGAGTAACACAGGGAGAGACAAGCTCCCACCCTCCCGCCCTTTGTTTGTTACCCCTGTGGGTCTTTATGTACGTCCGTTTATGAGTGTTGTCTTTGTTTTGTGTGCTTATTTAACATGTTTTTCCTTTTTTCCCGGAGTAGGTTCTGTTGTCATGGCAGCTGGCGGGGGGAGTCCTTGAGGCCAGTCAGTACAAAATGGTGGGGGGGTCGCATCGGGGGTATGCGTCCCCCAAAAAAGGTACATGGTTGAAGACTTCATCGGGTGTTATCCCTTTGAAGTGGTCTTCTGGTAGAAGGTATATCACTTGAAGGCTTCATCGGGTGTTATCCCTTTGAAGTGGACTTCTAGTGGTCGGTATATCACTTGAGGGCTTCATCGGGTGTTATCCCCTTGAAGTGGACTTCTAGTGGTCGGTATATCACTTGAGGGCTTCATCGGGTGTTATCCCCTTGAAGTGGACTTCTAGTGGTTGGAGCCATCTGCAGAGGTGAACGGTGCTTCCGAGCTGGTTTACGGCTGGAGGTAATTGGTGGTTTGCAGATGGCTAATTCGGTGTGTTCTTAAAAAGGAACATCTGAAGGGGCTTCAAGGACTTCCTCTGCTCGGGTTAATGTTAACGTTAAATTGTTATGTACGATTCTGACCCATGTTGGGTCATGTGAATTATTAGGAGGAATTCTCTGGTGGATTCCTAACTAGTTATCCGAATGTTTCGGATTTAAATTGTTTTGATAAAACTGTGAAATTAATAAACGGCTGCTGTGGCCATTTCACATCCAACCTCGGTGTCACGTGTCTTTCCTAAAGGTGGGGGTGGAGGGATAAGATGGGTAAGGGAAGGTTCATTAACACACGACTCTACTTAGGAAGGTCATGTACAATCCTACAGCTCATTTTCTACATTGCATTATGGCCAATAAATATTAAATTCTGTCTCTGAATTTAGAGGATATATTCCAGACCCATCAGTTAATAAATCACTCCATATAAATATGAGATCTCAGCCTAGTGATGGGACCTGCCAAACAAAACATATTACGATTTAAATGAATAAAAGTAGAGGAACTTGTAGTTCCTGTTCACACCACACTTTGGAAGGGACGGGGAGCTGCACACACATCTTGTCTGATCCTGAACCATGAAGCTTGTTGCTCTGCTGTTCACTTTTCTCTGTTTCACCAATGCTGCAACCTTCCGAATTTGTTCCTTTAACATTCAGTCTTTTGGAGACTGAAGTAACGAGCTGGATCATGCTCGAACCCACTCGTTTAACCCGTTAAATAGCGACCGCGGCATTTAAATAGTTAGAAAGAGGGGGATGAACCCCTCTAGCAGCTCATAGCGCCCCCCGCAATGCAATTGCGGGGTGACGATGGTTGCAATGGCAGCCTGGGGGCCTAATGAAGGTCCCCAGGTCTGCCCATTTTTGTGCTCCTATAATGGCCTGCCCCTGGCAGGGCTTAATAGAAGCTTGTCAGAAATTCTTTATATTTGGGTCACTGGTCGGTTCCTCAGGGCTTGCACCCACACAATGCCTGTGCTGCTGGACTTTTGGATTCCTGTATATATATATATATATATATATATATAGTATTCAAAAAATAGGCAGCACTCCGCAGTAAATGTGAAAATAGGGTACTTTTATTGCCCCCTGTGCAACGTTTCAGCTCTGTCCTCTAGAGCCTTTCTCAAGCAAATAACATGTGATACATTCCAAGTATATAACATAGTGACAATCAAGTGTGTGAATCAAACATAATCAGAGAAAAAGTATATAACAGCATCACAAAAATAGCGTAATAAATACATAGTAAAAAGTGACACATCAGAGTTAAACATCTAGTGTCAAAGTAAGATGGATAAGCAACAGTCAGGGTATGTTCACACGGCGGGGGTCCGTAACGGCTGAAATTACGGGGATGTTTCAGCCTGAAAACATCCCCGTAATTTCAGCCATAGCGGCATGTGCAGGCGCTTGAACGCCGCGTCAATTACGGCCGTAATTAGCGCTGCTATTCATTGGAGTCAATGAATAGCGGCTCCAATTACGGCCAAAGAAGTGACAGGTCACTTCTTCTACGCGGGCGTCTATTTACGCGCCGTCATTTGACAGCGGCGCGTAAATATACGCCTCGTGTGAACAGACAAACGTCTGCCCATTGCTTTCAATGGGCAGATGTTTGTCAGCGCTATTGAGGCGCTATTTTCAGGCGTAATTCGGGGCAAAAACGCCCGATTTACGTCCATAAATAGGCCGTGTGAACATACCCTTAATGTGCATATAACTCACAATACAGTTAAAGTATCCAATTAAGAGTAGTGTTCACATGTGTGTGAATCATGTGTGAAACATAAAAACAAATTAAAATTGAAAATCACCTCATAGGACGTGTTATCACGGCGCCGCCATAGCGGTAAGCGAAAAAACGCTACTGCGCATGCGTTGGAATATTGCCATGTTCTAAGTATTGCGGATATCCGGTATGAAGCGCAGACGCGATGCGGCCATCTTTAAATAGGGAAAAATCCCATTTGTTTAGGAATATATCAAAAGGTATGTGTATATATATCCTAAATAACCTAATCATACCATAATGGGGACTGTATAGCTCCCAATATAAGATAAAGCTTTATCAATGGAGAGTGTGAATACATTCAAATGAATGTCCCAACAGGGCATCCAAAGAGGAGAGAGGCATTAACGCAGCGGTACAGCCCTGTTCACACCAGAGTTTTAAGTATTGTTGTTAAAAATGGAGTTCAAGGGGTGGCCGGTGGCCATTCTATAAATGCCCATCCCCACCTCACTAGTGGGTAAAACAAATGCAATGCAGACATGTCATATGTCCACTTGCCGTATTGTTCCCCGTAACTCCTATATTTGTTCTTTGAGGAGTCAAAGTAAATACCACATATACGTCTAAACCTCTTAATCCTATAGGTACTATTGATATGTATATAATACACCCTCTAGAGATATAATGGCATACTACATATACTGATATATATTTTTATAGAATATTATAATATGTTATCCGTAAAAAATAAAAATTGCAAAAATTCCAAGAAAAATATAATAATTTTTAATAATATTGGATAATAATTATACACAGAAAAATCTGTGATATTCTTCGTCTGTCGAGGTAATCTTCAAACAAGTTCAAAAGAACGCTCTAAAGAAGAATAGAGAAAAATAAATATCAATATTTCAAACAGGTAATAAAACCAATAAGTATACATGTTAATAATTACTGATAATAACATCAAGTGTATCAACATAATGGGGCATGATGGAAAGAGGAAGGAAAATCTCTCACATTACTCCACTAAACGCATAATCGACATTGAGCCCATTTGGTTTCAGGGTGTTGATCCATTGCAGCTCCCTAGTTTTTAATAGTCTAGACCGGTGCTGCTAGATATATTTGTTTATCTATATATATATATATATATATATATATATATATAAATGTAATTTTTTTTAGTTTTTGAGGCACTAAATCAAATAGAGAAAGTGCCTGGGACTGTATGTGATAGGGGGAAAGAAGGGTGGGAAAAGTGCGGGAAAAATCAGGAGCAGGGATTGGTGGGACAAGGGGATAGAGGAGGGGTTAGGAGCAGATAAATAGTTGAGGTCAAGGGCAGTTCACCATCTTACCTGCTGGAGCTGCAAACGTCAGACGTCTGGTCCTGTGAGAGATCTTCCTCTGCGGTCCAGGGCGTTTTCCGGAGTGCAGATGGTGGATGAGCTGATGAGGCAGGTGGCACAGCGGGTTGCCACGGAGGGTACAAGCTGGCTGGAGGTGTTCCTGGCAGGGTCGGTGTCAGCAGCGATGGAGTCCTGTCGGCGTCAGCAGTTAGAGGTAGGCCGCGCCAGGTTTCTCGGCCTCCTCCCCGTATGAGCCCCAGTCCACCTTCAGCCACACAGAGGTGGGCCGGCACCGTTCGCTCTTCAGGAGCGGGACGGAGGCGCCGTCGCCTGATCTCCCCTTCACCCGGTCCCGACGTCGTGCCACCCACTCCCCTGGCTGGGGGAGCTTCTGCAGTTCTCCCCATCCGGGCTGCAGGCAGTGCAAGGCCTCAAGCAGCCGCAGAAGCCGGGGCCGTTATTAATGCACCGCTGGTTCTTCTTCCCGGCCCGACAGCTTTCTCCCTCTCACAGCAGGCCGTGGTTGAGAGGGGAGCTGGAGGGGGCGGTCTCAGGAGAGCAGAGACGCAGGCCTCAGGCACCAGCAGGTTAGGTGTGCAGTTGCTGCCACCTGCTGGTGGTTCTGGAAATGACACAGAGCTGGGGAGAGAGCTGGTGAGTGGCCTGTGGTTACCAGGCACAGGCACTGTGAATGAGAGGAGTTCGCTGGGTGGATTGTCGTGCGGTAGCAGTGATCTGTTGCCGTGCGGGCAGTCTGCGGAGCAACGTGATTTGCCAGTTTCTCTTTCGGAGTTTTCTCTTCCAGGTGCGGTGTCGGCGAGACGCAGACGGCGAAGGAGACGGCATGGGAGAGGACATCGTCGTGGTGGTCACGGGCGTCCACGCCATCAGGTTGAGAGATGTCGCCGTTCCCGGAGTAGGAGTGTGTCTTCCAGTACAGCATCTTCTTCGCCGTCCCAGTCGTCGTCGGGAGCCAGTACACCCAGCCGCACGGGAAGGAGATACACGAGGAGTCGTCGTCGGGAGCACAGGGATCGTCATTCGTCTTCGCTGGTTCCAGTTCCAGAAGTCGCCTCAGCCTGTCCACCTGGTGGGGATCTGTCTGTGGTTCCGGTGTCTGGGAGAGTTGATGCACCCTCGGAAGTGACGAGGACGCCCTTCTCCGGTGAGTCTCCATGTGGGAACGCATGGCTACCTAAGGGTGATTTATCTGCTATTGATTTAGTTTCTGCATTAAAAAGCTTGTTGGATGGTTTGTGTACAAAAGGCGGAGCTTCGGTTCCGTTGGTTTCGCCAGGGGGGGCTCAGCCTCCGCCTGAGCGGGCGGCCAGTATGTCTGGCTTGACATTCCGTGATTCGCTGTTTTGCACGGATGTGTGGTTACAGCTAATTTTGGCTCAAAAGCAGGCTCGGCCCTTTCAGGCAGGAGCCGCAGTTTCGGGTTCAGCACCCGGTATTGCGGCGCAGCGCCCAACAGGAGCATGTTGGCTCTACAATGAGGGACATTGTAGGTTCTATTCTTCCTGCAAGTTTCGTCATGAGTGCTCCATCTGCGGGGGTGCCCATTCCGCGCTTCGCTGTTTCCGACGGGCAAAACAACCTTCCAAGGTGGGTCCTGCCGGTGCAGCGGAGAACTCCGGTGAGCGCTCTCGCGATGGAGCCGTGGCTCGCCAGGTATCCCAAGAGACAGGAAGCAGACCTGTTAGGTCGGGGCTTCAGTGAAGGTTTTTTCATTCCGCATGTTTTTTCTTCGGTTTTGATGTTGTCAGATAATTTAAAATCGGTGAAAGAAAACATGTGTTTGGCACGGGAAAAAGTGCTGAATGAAGTGTCTTTAGGCAGGATGGCGGGCCCCTTTGGGGAGCCACCTTATACGAATTTACGGGTTTCTCCTCTTGGCTTGGTCCCCAAAAAGGAATCGGGGAAGTTTAGGTTGATTCATCACCTTTCCTTCCCTCGTGGGGATTCGGTCAACGATGGGATCTCCAGAGATGAGGCTGCAGTGTCTTACACGTCTTTTGATGTGGCTGTGCGGTTGGTACGGGAGGCAGGCGTAGGTGCCTTGCTTGCTAAATCGGACATAGAGCCAGCTTTTCGTTTGTTGCCTGTGGATCCTGCCTGTTTCCATTTGTTGGGATGTCGTTTAGATGAGCAGTTTTTTGTAGACATGTGTTTGCCTATGGGTTGTGCCATCTCATGTTACTATTTTGACGTTTTTGGTTCCTTTCTGGAATGGACAGTTCGTTTCAAGACAGGTATTTCTTCAGCCATTCATTATTTAGACGACTTTTTTTATTTGTAGGTCCAAGTGATTCAGGAATATGTGGTTATTTGCTGAAAACCTTTCGAGTTTTAATGTCTGAATTTGGTGTCCCGATAGCGGAGGACAAGACGGTTGGTCCGGCCACGATTTTGTCGTTTCTGGGTATTGAAATTGATACGCAAGGGATGGTTTTCAAATTACCTGACGACAAGCGTTTGCTTTCTACCATTGACGAATTTGTTTTATCAAAAAAGGTTACCCTGAAGCATCTTCAGTCACTGTTAGGGTTGCTGGTTTTTGCTTGCAGGATCGTTCCCATGGGTCGCGTTTTCTCTAGACGCCTATCATTGGCGACTAGGGGTATTTCGCAGTCACATCATTTCATTCGTGTCACTAGGCAAATGAAAGATGATTTGCGTGTGTGGCAGACTTTTTTGCGATCTTTTAATGGTAGGGCGATTTGTCAGTCTGAGGTTTCCAGTTTTGAGTTACAGCTGTTCACAGATGCTGCTGGCAGTGTCGGTTTCGGTGCGGTTTTTGGAGCGGAGTGGTGTTTTGCATGTTGGCCTGTGGGCTGGAGTAGTATGGGTCTGACATTGAATTTGACACTTTTAGAACTCTTTCCCATTGTGGTTGCAGTAGAATTGTGGGGTTCAAAGATGTTGAATAGTCGCATACGTTTTTGGATGGACAATATGGCAGTGGTGCAGGCTGTTAACAATTTGTCTTCTGTATCATTGCCGGTTTTGGCGTTACTTAGGCATCTAGTTCTACGTTGCATGCAATGGAACATTTGGTTTCGGGCCACACATGTGCCTGGTGTTGAGAATAAAATCGCAGATGCCTAATCTCGTTTGCAGATGGGGGTCTTTCGGGAGCTTCACCCGGGAGCACGGCTGGAAGGGGAGCGTTGCCCGGATCACTTATGGGCCCTGGTCGAGGGGAACTTGCCCGGCTAGTTCAAGGTTCTGTGGTACCAGGTACATGGCGGAGCCATAATAAGTCTTGGGCGGAGTGGTTGGAATTATCTGGCGGGGTTTTTCCTACAAATGATGAGCAGCATTATGAGGTTACGTTGGAGTATTTGTCTCGGATGCGTACTAATGGTTCTTCGGTGTACACGGTTTCAAAAGGTTTGACTGGTATTGCGTTTATGTTGAAGTTGTGGGGTTGTACTGATGTGACTAAAATGTTTGTTATTAGACAGGCATTGAAGGGGTGGAAGAAGGAGCATATTGTGAAGGATGCTAGTAGGCCCATTACGTATGCTTTATTACTAAGGATTCTGACGGTTGTTCCGGCAGTTTGCTTTGATCCTTATGAGTCTGTTTTGCTGCGTACTGCTTTTTCTTTGGCCTTTTTCGCAGCATTGCGGGTGAGCGAATTGGTGTCACCGAGTGCAAAGCGGTTTGGGGGTCTTCTGTTTGCGGATGTTTTATTGGAGGAAAAAGTGGTTCGGGTATGTGTGAGACGGTCCAAGACTGATCAGATGGGCGTTGGTGTTTGGTTGTGTGTGAATTCATTGGGTGGTGAACATGGCCGGCCTTAGCTATGTGCGACACGTGCGGTCGCACAGGGCGCCGGCCGCCATGCTGTAAGGGGGGCGCCAGTGGGTACGAGCAGAAGAGAGGAGAAATGTTCCCCCCTCTGCACTGCTGCGTGAAGTGAGCGCTGATTGGAGGAGCAGCAGCAGGTGCTTCTGTCTGCTCCACCAATCGGCACAGCCTGTACTGCAGTGTCACACACACTCAGCACCTCACGCAGCTCCTTCCTGCTGTGCTGCTGCCCCAGTGAAGACTCCTCCACGGAGCTCCAGAGTCAGGTAAGTGCAGCAGCTTTAGCTTAATCTATGTTTATTTATGTGCTGTGTGAGGGAGGGGGAGAGAGGGGGCTTTATGTGCTGTGTGAGGGAGGGGGAGAGAGGGGGCTTTATGTGATGTGTGAGGGAGGGGGAGAGAGGGGGCTTTATGTGCTGTGTGAGGGAGGGGGAGAGAGGGGGCTTTATGTGATGTGTAACAGGATGTTTTTTTGTTTTTTTAAAAGATCGATTTTGTGGGGGAGGGGAGGCTAGGTTATAGGTACTTTGAGTGTGTATTTTTTACAGATCGATTTTGAAGGTGAGGGGACATTGCCCTAAATGCTATAGGAGTGTGGGGGATTCTTTATACATGTATTTTGTGGGGAGGGGGACTTCTGTATAGTTTATTTTGTGGTGTAGGAGCTTATTATGAATCATGGGGGGAGGGGAACTTAGCGTTATGTATGGGGAGAAAGGATTCTTTAGGGTACGGCCACACGGAGCAGCCCTCACACTGTCGCAACGCGGCCAACAACCGCGCTGGCACTATGTAGGAGCGGCTGTCAAATACCTCGTTAAGGGGTATTCCGGTTACACTCGCGTGCGCACTGCCGCTCCATTCATTCTCTATGGGAGCGCCGGAGATGGCCGAGTGCAGTGTTCTGCTTTTTCCGGCGCTCCCATAGAGAATGAATAGGAGGTAAGTTGTTGTAATTTGCAAAATCGTGCGGCCATAAAGGGTATATTAATTCATGGCCGCACGTTAACGCGGGTAAACCGTCCCTTTATCTGCAAAATCGTGCGGCCATGAATTAATACACCCTTTTACGCAGCGGACTCACACAGCATAAAAATCACGCACATGTCTGCACGGCCCCATAGACTAATATAGGTCCGTGCCACGCGTGTGAAAATCACGTGCGTTGCACGGACATATATCCCGTTCGTCTGAATAAGCCCTTAGAGATAATATTTGTGAGGGAGAGCAACTTGATTATAAGGGTAGGAACACACAGGGCGGATACGTAAAACCACACAGTGTATACGTCCTGAGAACCGCAGGGAATTTCACCTGAAAAACAGCACCAAATTTTGGTGTCGTTTTTTGGGCGGAAAGACTGCAGAAATAAATTTAAAAAAAAGCTAATACTCACGGCCGTAGTCCCTCTCTCTCTCTGAGCGTAGCCCGGCCTCCTGCGATGACGCTGTAGTCCATGTGACAGCTGCAGCCTTTGATTGGCTGCAGCTGTCACATGGGATGCATCGTCATCCCTGGAGGCGGGGCTACGCTCAGAACAGAATACGCATCGCTATGACTACGGCCGGGTGTATTACCTTTTTTTTTCTCATTAGAGATTAACGATAAGCAAAGTTTTTATCATTGATCTTCCCCTTTGTTAACACTGACCAAATATCATTATAATTGGTCAGAAACTGGCGAATCATGATGATAATTGGCTAAACTAAATAGGCCTGTAATGGGGGTATATTCAGGCTTAGTGCCTAGGGCAGCGTGAGTTGTAAATACGGCCCTGCTAAGGACGCAGATACTATTGAACACTATCAGGTATCTCCCTCCTCTGCGATCTACTAGGCTGGTGGTTCCCAACATGAGGTTCCCATGAGAACCCTCCAGGGGTGCCGCGACACTCCTCTGGACAACTGCCACGGACGTGCTTTCTCTCCTCCTCCTCCTCCTCATAGCGCGAAGTGGATGTGAGGAGGAGGAGGAGATTTTTTTGCAGAAACCCTGTAGATGGCACCCCCGACTAAATGGACAGAGACGTCAGGGGCTTCTCCTGGAGTGGAATCCCCGGTCACAGCGTCTGCAACGCTGTGGACAGGGATTCCGCTTCAGGAGTTAGTTGCCCGATGTCACTGTTCATATATGGACAAAGACATCAAGCACTCCGTCAAGGAGCGGAATCCCCAGCCACAGGGAGCTACAGTGGCGCTACCTACAGGAAGGGAGTGCTACCTACAAGGGTGTGTGTGGCACTACCTACAAGGGGGCTGTGCGGCAAGGGGGGGATTTGTGGCACTACTTACTAGGGATGCACAATGCATCAAAACTTCGATACTGTGCATCCCCAAATGGTTCGAGCCACACCGGTAAGTATAGTAATACATGATGAATGAGAGCGGGGCTGCGGCTGTGTAATACAGTCACTGCCCCGCTCCTGAGTCCTGACAAGTGCACGCTGTCAGGATGATGCGATGCGGCCAGTGCTGCACTAATGAGCTGTGGCCCTGAAAACAGAACATGGCGGCCGCACTGCAAAACACCCCCATGTTCTGTCTTCGGTGTCTGCGCCGCCGCTCATTAGTGCAGCGCCGGCCGCATAACCTCATGCTGACCGCGCACGCACTTCTGTCAGGAGCGGGGCAATGACTATATTACACAGCCGCAGCTCCGCTCTATAACGGCGGAGATCAGAGAAACCGCTCATCTCCGCCGCTATTCTCCTGAATGCTGCGATCAAAACTAACTGCAGCATTCAGGGGAAAGTGAGGAGGGGGATGCCCCTTGGATCGCGTCACAGGGAATTCCTGTGACGCGATTGAGGGCCATACCATATATGGGCAGACAGCCCAGGGTCTATTAAAGGACCCCAGGGCTGTCTTACCATATTTCCTGTTGTTAGGGCATACTTAGGTCTGTCCTAACAACTGCCTGTGTACTATACATACACCGGCTAATGTACTGACATATATCTGATATATGCCAGTATATTAAAGTTTAAAAATAAAGTAATGTTACATTTAAAAAAATACACATACGCCTTTTTTTTACAATAAACCTTAAAATAAGTCTCAATATATAAAATATACACATTCAGTATTGGCGCGGCCGTAATAACCTGCACAACTATTTTTTTGCGTCATTTATGATGTGTACGCTGTAAAAAAAACATTAAAAAAAACATAAAAAAAAACTTTTCACTTATTAATGTGAGGCACGAGGTGTGATGCTGAATTTTTACCTCCATGTGCCTCACATTAATAGTAATTAACCCCATCATGTACCTCACACATTAACCCATTATGACTGAGAAACATGATGGGGTTAATTACTATTAATGTGAGGCAAATGGAGGTTAAATTCATCATCACACCTCATGCCTCACATCAGAAAATGGAAGAACTTTTTTTTATTACTGTTGGCAAAGTATCGTTTTGGTATAGAAATTGCAATACTACACGAAGTATCGGTATTGAAGTCCAAATTCAGGTGTCGTGACATCCCTACTACCTACAAAGGGGCTGTGTGGCATGACCTACAGGGGGCTGTGTGGCACGAACTACAAGGGGGCTGTGTGGCACGAACTACAAGGGGGCTGTGTGGCACGACCTACAAGGGGCATCTGTGAGTGGCGGGCTGATGGTCATTTTACTGTGAGTGGATGGGCTGATGGTCATTTTACTGTGAGTGGGGGGCTGATGGTAGTTTTACTGTGAGTGGGGGGCTGATGGTCATTTTACTGTGAGTGGGGGACTGATGGTCATTTTACTGTGAGTGGGGGGCTGATGGTCATTTTACTGTGAGTGGGGGCTGATGGTAGTTTTACTGTGAGTGGACGGGCTGATGGTCATTTTAGGGTATGTTCCAATGGCAGCGTCCATTACGGCTGAAATTACGGAGCTGTTTTCAGGAGAAAACGGCTCCGGAATGTCAGACGTAATGGCATGTGCAGGCGCTATTCGCTGCGTCAATTACGGACGTAATTGGAGCTGTTTTTCTATTGAGTCAAGGGAAAACGGCTCCAATTACGTCTCAAGAAGTGACAGGCTTTTCTTTGACGCGGGCGTCTCTTTTACACGCCGTCTTTTGACAGCGGCGCGTAAAAAAAATGACCGTCGGCACAGAATATCGTAAGACCCATTCAAATGAATGGGCAGATCTTTGCCGACGCTTTTGAGCCCATTTTCGGACGTAATTCGGGGCTAAAACGCCCGAATTACGTCCGTAAATAGTGTGTGTGAACCCAGCCTTACTGTGAGTGGGGGGCTGATGGTCATTTTACTGTGAGTGGGGGGGGGGGGCTGATGGTCTTCAAGTGGTTTCCACCTCTGACCTCCAATTGAAATTAATAGTAGGAAGAAAATAGCTTTGGCGCTCTTTGAGCTTTTTTTGCTGCGTCTTTTGCATTTGCTTCAACGGCTTAAAAAAAAACGCTAAAAAAACCCCATCAAATAACGCTGTCAATTCAAAAGCAGATTTTTTCTGCCTTACAAAAAAACGCTGTGTGAACATACCCTAAGAATGTAGTGCTTATTTTTAGCTATTTTCTGTCTTTCTCTAAACAATTTTTGGTAGGGGGGCCCTGAGGAATTTTTTTTTGTCCAGGGGTGGCTCAAGTCCGAAAAGGTTGGGAAACTCTGTAACAGGCTACAGAGGTGCCTGCAGCCTATGAGGCGCAGGGACAGGATCCCTGCGCAGTCGGCGTGATGACATCTCTGGATCAAGCCGGCCTACGCAAGGATCCTGTCAGGTGGAGGTGGGGGGCAGTATGGCACTGTCTACAAGGGGGAGGTGGGGGCTGTATGTCACTTTCTACAATGGGGAGGTGGGTGCTGTATGACACTGTCTACAAGGGGGTGTTGGGGGGCACTGTGTACAAGAGGGAGGTGGGGCTGTATGACACTACAAGGGGCAGATGGGGGGCTGTATGGCACTACAAGGGGCAGATGGGGGCTGTATGACACTACAAGGGGCAGATGGGGGCTGTATGGCACTGTCTACAAGGAGGAGGTGGGGGAATATGGCACTGTCTACAGGGAAGCTGTACGGCACAATCTACAGGGGGCACTTTCTACTAGGGGGGCTGTGGGGGCATTATACTCTGTGGAGGACATCATACTGTGTAGGGGCACTACAGGGGGCAATATAATGTGTGTGGCACTTAGGGGGCATAACACTGTGTAGGCACAATTAGAGGACAAAATACTGTGTCCTTGAAGGCGTTATAATATATTACATTATTAAATATTATTATTATACTGTGTGTGGGGCACTAAAGGGGCATTACACTGTGTGGGGGCACTATATAGGGTATTATACTGTGGGGAGGAATTATGCTTTTTTATGGGGCATTTTTTATAATGGCGTGGGGCGCCGAAAGATAATTTCGCACGGGGCGCCATCTACCCTAAGGCCGGCCCTGGTGGTGAATTCTGTCCAGTTCGTTTGGTGCGTGAGTTTTTGTCTTTTCGAGCTGATGGGGTTCCTTTCTTGATACATTCTAATTCTTTGCCGCTTACTCGATTTCAATTTGGAGCCGTTCTTAAGTCTTGTTTGGAGCATTTGGGCGTTGATCCTTCTGAGTTTGGGACTCATTCGTTTAGAATAGGGGCAGCCACGGAGGCTAATGCTTTAGGTATGGGGGAGGAAGATATTAAACGTCTGGGTAGGTGGAGTTCAACTTGTTTTTAGGTCCTATGTGCGTCCGGATCTGGTGTTGTTTTGATTCTTTCCTTGTCATTTCAGAACATCAGCCGCAAGTATGGATAATTGGCCATTCTTTTATTTTCTGGGCAGCTTGTCGGGCTGAGTATCGGCCTTTAGGCCTCAGTCTTGGGGTGTCATCGGCCGAGGTGCACTGGAAAGTTATCAGAGGGCTGAGGTGGGTTCAGCTGTTGCAGTTAATAGTTGAAGTTAGTCGGGAATGCCGCGGTCCAATTGTGCTCGTTATACATGTTGGGGGAAATGATTTGGGGAATGTGAAATTGTCTGAGTTGTCCCTTATCAAGGCTAATTTGGGTCATTTCAAACAGCTTTTTTCTGATTGTGTGATTGTTTGGTCCGAGGTGATTGCACGAACTCATTGGCGAGGAGCTAGAAGTGCTGTGGCCATCGACGGTCAAGACGGCTGTTGAATGTTTGTATTTCCAGGTTTGTTCGTTCCATTGGGGGGGTAGCAATTCGTCATTTGATGTTGGAAGGTGACAATGGGGACTTATTGTTATCTGACGGCGTTCATTTAAATGACATTGGGATCGACATCATGCTGTCGGGTCTGCAAGATGGAGTGGAGGCTGGTTTGGCATTGTGTGGTGGGGGTGGTCGGAGTACCGCGTAGGTGTTCGCGGTATCCTCCTTGGCGGAGATAGGCTCTGAAGAGTAAAATCCGGAGAAGAACCTACATGCGCGCCTCTTCACAGTGGGCGGCATCACAGGAGATGTGAATAAATTAAGTGGTTACTTCAGGGCCATGTGATACAAAAATGTTTGGTTGTGTTAAATAAAGCTGTGGCCATTCCCACATTCTCCAAGAAACAGGTTTTGTTGCTTTATTTGTTTATTAAATTGGGTAATGATGCATCAGCGACACTTAATATGGGGATAACATTAGTACATGCAGTCTCATATATATATATATATATATATATCTATGTGTACAGGTATGTGTGTGTGTATATATATATATATATATATATGTATATATAGGAAAACTAATTTATATATATAAATATATATAGATATGGGAGTGAAGTTCCTTTAGGTTCTTCTTGAACATTATGCAGACGTGTGAATCATGCTCCAACAGCTCCGTCAATCACACCTGCAGTTCTGTCAATCACACCTGCGCATATCTACCAATTCCTCATATTTCCCTAGGGAATGTAATAGAAGGAAGAAACATTTGTTAAAAAAAGCAGTAGGTTTTCACGTTTTATTAAATGTATAGTCTTCTTGCATTTCTTTTTGTCTTTATCCAAAGCAAATGAGGACTGCAAAGGTAATGTTTGCTGACTACTAAACCTGGAGATAAGGTTCTACATACAGAATAGGGGGAGGGCACCCATAGCCAGGGCCGCCATCAGGGCAGTACTAGGGGTACTAGTGTAAGGGGCCCGGACAAAGCTAATTGAAAGGGGGGCCCGGCAACTGCCGCGACTTGCCTTTGGTAGAAAAAACAGGCACCTGCAATGGGGCCTGTTCTTTTCACCAAAGTAAAGTTGTGAGCTGCGGGCCCCCCTCCACCCTGAGTTTGTCTGCGCCTCTTGTCATGGGGGCCCGGCCGTCAAACACTCGCACCCGCCAGCACACGACCACACCAGGCTGTGTGCAGAGTACATCCCCCCCTCCATTATACTCACCTGGGCTTCCTCCTCCCCCTCCTTCTCCTCCTTCACAACGTAAGAGCGCAGCTGTGTAAGGAAAGGGGGAGGAGTCAAGTTGTAGTGCAGCGGCGGGTATTCTCCGATCCCCGCCATTTCCTGGACCTGGAAGACCTGTGGAGAAATCATCGCCTGACAACGAGGAATGGAGTGGGAGCCAGCAGCTCTTCTGACACAGTAAGTAGTGTCTGAAAGTGCTGATTAAGTATGGCCCTGTTCACACAGAGTATTTTGCAGGCAGAAAAAATCTGCCTCAAAATTCCTTCAAGAATTTTGAGGCAGATTTTGACCTGCCCACACTTTTTTGGCAAAATTTTGCTGCGTTTTTTGCCCGCGGCGATTGAGGACCGCAGACAGAAAACGCAGGCTCCGTTGCACATCTGACCAAGAATACCGGATACAATAGTGCAGCATTTTGCACTATTGTTTTAGTTAAAACCACGGACACCACAGCAGAAATCCAACAAAACCCATTAAAGTCAATGGGTTTCTTGGCGGCAGGTGTTGTCCGTTATGCAATGGAACAGGCACTTCTTATTTTTCCATTGTTCTGCTCCTCTGATGGAGCAGAATAACGTAAAGCTGAACGCAGGTGTGAACACAGCCTTACATTTTGGGCAGTTTGAGTAAAATAAAACTTGCACTCCCATGCAGACGGAGCTTGTACGGAGCGGCGGTCAAGCATGTACTCTGCTGTTTCCGTCATTCCCATACACTTTGAATGAAATGGAAGCGTGCATGCTTGACCGCCGCTCAATTCAATGTCCGCCTCACTGTGCAGTGAGGAGGATCTGGGGGTTTGGGACCCTCGTTCTTATAAACACAAAAAAATTAATAATTAAACTGTAAAAATATTGTTAACCTACCTGCTGGCCTGACTTTCTTGCTTCCCGCTCCGTTCCCTCGTTCTGGTCCCAGTTGTCCGGGATCCAAGATGGCTGGTGCTGTTTCAGACTTGCATGTGGAGAGCGTTGTCTGCCAGTCTGAGACATGCCCCCACCTCCTTCACTGCTCTCAGAAGGACAAGCACCGAGGATGTCAGCGCTGTGTCCATCTCTTCTGATACTTCTGCTGGGTCCTTGACATGGGTTCCGGCTGCAGCAACATCCTCACTGACAGCGCGTCAGTGGAGGACGGAGGAAGACAACGCCAGGGTTGGCATGAATCATCTTCTATATGTAAGTATATCATTGTATGTTTGTCTTATATATTTTATCGTCTGTGTTTTTTTTTTTACAGGTTTCAGTATCTTGGACTTCGTCAGATTGTCGTAGGATCGAATTTTTACCAATAAAATGATCAAAGCCGGCTGTAGGGGGCGCAGTTTATTTCAATAAAGTGTTTTTTATGCATTTTTCCACTGTATAACAGAACTAGTAATCGAGGTGTCTGACTGACACCTCTCCATTACAATCGCTAGGGCTTGGCGTCAGTCAGAGGTGTGCTATGTTCACTTTTGGCTGACACCAAGCCCTCCAATCTATTACCCCAGTACCCAATGCACCAGGTGTACTGGGAAGAGCCAAGGAATATCAGGAGCGGCCCATCTAATGTGATGGGTGGCCCCTGGGATGGGATGAAATAGGAGGACCCCACATGTTTTTTTGTTTAATCATTTACTTATTTTTTTTTACTTTTTTTTTTAAGAAAGGCATTACACTATGCTATAAATACAAATTATATATATATATATATATATATATATATATATATATATATATATATATATATATAATCTTGGAGAAAATCAATAGCTGCAGTCTGATTATCCGGATGGGAAGGTCCATGGCTATTGGTCCCCTCCCATCCTAAAAACACCAGCCTGCGGCTGCTCATTACGTTAGTTGGGCCGCTCCTGATGGTGCGTTGGGTACTGGGGTAATTTCTGCAAAAGGTGGACATAGCACATCACTGATTGACACCAAGCCCTAGTGATTGTAATGGAGAGGTGTCAGTCAGACACCTCGATTACTAGCGCTGTTACACAGTTGAAAAAAATATAAAACACTTTATTGAAATAAACTGCCCCGTACAGTCGGTTTTGACCATTTTATTGGTAAAAATTTGATCCCACGACAATCCAACATAGGCCAAGACACGGAAACCTTTTAAAAAAACACAGACATTAAAACATAAAAGACCGTTCCAAGCATAAAATTATATACTTACATACAGAAGATGATTCATGCCAACCCTGGCGCTGTCTTCCTCCGTCCTCCAATGACGCACTGTCAGTGAGGATGTTGCTCTAGCCGAAACCCCTGTCAGGTACCCAGCAAGAGAAGTGTCAGAAGAGATGGACACAGCGCTGACATCATCGGTGCTTGTCCTTCTGAGAGCAGTGAAGGAGGTGGGGCATGTCTCAGACTGGCAGGCAATGCTTTCTATATGAAAGTCTGAGACATTAGCAGCCATCTTGGATTCTGGAAAACGGGGACCGGAATGAGTAAGCAGAGCCAGAAGCAAGTGAGGCCAGCAGGTAAGTTAACAATAATTTTGCAGTTTTTAATTTTTTGTTTTTTTGGACTGAATGGTTGCTTTTTAACCAGTAAGCAGCAGCTCCAATGTGCATCTGGCTGGGGTGTATTTACGTTGCTCATAGGTCTCATGCTGCAATCTAGCACATCTTGATGTCACACTCAACGTCATAAGCATTAACCCTAACGTTTAAAACTCTGTCGAATTAATGACGAAGCTCTTTACAATGTTTATATATATTTATTTTTTCTTTCACTTAATAATATTTATTATTGATAAATGTCCAAAGCGCTGAAGAGCAAGCCCAGCGACGCCAACTGCTGTGTCTGGATAGGGTAGAGGGAGCGGCTCAGCTTCAGTGTGTGGTAAGCACTTGTGAGCTTGATGCCCCCCTGCTGAAGAGAAGAGAAGACTGCAAAGGTAAGTGTAAAATGAATAAATGGGTTACATAGAGAATTAGAATAATATTTACACACAGGGGTGTAACTACATTGTGCTGCGCCACACGCCACACTTTTGAATAGCCTCATCCACCTTAAGCATGGACTTCAGAACCGACATAAAAATGTCAAAAAATTTACTCCCCACTATTCGCTCCTCTTGCCTTCATGGCCTGGTACACAAGGCCCACTGCCACATTCGGCCGGGCCGCATTAGTAAATTATATAAGACGCAGCATACACCGTCCTAACGCCTAGTTAAATACGAGGATCCGGTTTTTAGTGGGGCTCACGCATTCCAGGTCGACCCACCCCCCCTGTGACCGCATTTGCTATGCCACAGTTTAAGCAACCTTTTTCTCCTTTGCTCTTATGCATCTATTTTTGATCATAGATGGGGTTTTAAGATTGTACCAAAACAAATCCTGTATCTTCTATTTTGTTTATGTGAACCTGTCGGCCTGTTAATGTAGCCCTAACTGAGGACAGTATCAGTGGCGTAACTACCGCCGTAGCGGCTGCCACGTGTCGCCCGCCGGCATGGGCCCCCACCATGGCCGGAGGCTCCGCTAGCAGCCGCTATGGCTGCTACAGCGGGACGCCACTGAACACTACGGCAGAGCAGGGAGGTATTTCCCCGCTCTGCCATTTACTGGTTCCCGGTCAGGGACGGGTCCTTAAAACCCGAGCCATAGACTTTCTACGGCTCGGGTTTTAACTTGCTGCCCGCGCGATCGGGCAGCTGAATGTCGGGTCTCCGGCTGTCAGTGACTGCCGGGGACCCTGAGGAGAGGATAGAAGCAGCTTTCGCTGCTTCTGTCTTCTCTGATCACTTGTACACAGCGCTGAATGCGCGCTGTGTACAGGAATAGAGACAGCAGCAGCGGCGCTGTCTCTATTCCTCCCGGTGATCATGTGACTGGTCACATGATCGCCGGGTGCCGTTACTGACACACTGCTGCTGGGTCTTACTAGACCCAACACAGCCCTATTAGTGACAATCGTCACTATGAGAGGGCTGATTTCCCCTGTAACTGGGGCTGCTGTGCAGCTCCAGTTACAGTGGAAAACATGGTGTAAAAGCAAGAAAAAATATATATAAAGTTCCCCAAAGGTCTTTTTTGATCTTTGAGGGACAGACCATAGTAATAAAAAAATAATAAAGTAAAGTGCAAAAAAAATGTAAATAATAAATACACATAAAATACCCACCACAAAATAAAAACGTTCCCCCCGCCAATCATTGTTGTAACGCTAGCGCTGGCCTAATTACCCTAATATAGACATGTAATATATAAAAATTTACGGTAGACAATGACGATCACAAATAAAAGGTCTATTTTAGGGTAAAACTATGTTATTACCCCCAAAAAAATAGCTGAAATGTAAAAAAGCTTATTTTTTTACTATTATTTTCAAACTTTATGAATAAAAATTTTAAAATAGCAAAAAAGATAAAAAATGAAACCTACATTGTCTACGGAAAAAACGTCGCAAAAATCACGTCGTTAGCCCAACAAATAAAAAAGTTATAGCCATTTAACTAACACGTGCTAAAAAGGGCTAAACGGTGTCTGGTCCTGAAGGTGCAAAATAGAGCAAAAGACATGTATCCCCCCCCTCTCCACAGGATCTCCACAGGACATGTATCCCCTCTCCACAGGACATGTATCCCCTCTCCACAGGACATGTATCCCCTCTCCACAGGATCTCCACAGGACATGTATCCCCTCTCCACAGGATCTCCACAGGACATGTATCCCCTCTCCACAGGATCTCCACAGGACAGGGGATACATGTGTGATCGCTGGCAGCGATAGGGAGAACGGGGGACTGAAAGTCCCCTGAAGTTCTCCATCACAAACCTCGGACTTCCGGGGTCTGTGTCGGCAGCTCCGTAGAAATGAATGGAGCGCCGGTCGTGCTTGTGCGCATGCGTGACCAGCGCTCCTTTCATTTTTATTGAGCTGCGCAGACGCCGGAAGTCAGAGGTTTGTCATGGAGAAGTTCAGGGGACTTTCAGTCCCCCGTTCTCCCTATCGCTGCCAGCGATCACTCATGTATCCCTTATCCTGAGGAGATCCTGTAGAAAGGGAATACATGTATTTTGTAGGACACACTGTAGGTCGCATTTTTTGGGAGGGGGGACGCTGTATGGCGTTCCTTACAGGGGGGGAACGCTGTATGGCGTTCCCTACAGGGGGGGTGGCTGTATGGCGTTCCCTACAGGGGGGAGCTGTATGGCGTTCCCTACAGGGGAGGAGCTGTATGGAGTTCCCTACAGGGGAGGAGCTGTATGGCGTTCCCTACAGGGGGGGAGCTGTATGGCGTTCCCTACAGGGGGGGGCTGTATGGCGTTCTCTACAGGGGGGGCTGTATGGCGTTCCCTACAGGGGGGGCTGTATGGCGTTCTCTACAGGGGGGGCAGTATGGCGTTCTCTGCAGGGGGGCTGTATGACGTTATCTACAGGGGGGGCTGTATGGCGCTATCTACAGGGGGGCTGTATGGTGCTATCTACAGGGGGACTGTGTGGCGCTATCTACAGAGGGGGGGCTGTATGGCGTTCTCTACAGGGGGATGTATGGTGCTATCTACAGAGGGGGGGCTGTATGGCATAATCTACAGGGGGGGGGCTGTAAAAAAGGCACTATCTACAAGGGGGGGGGGGGTTGTGTGACACCCAGGGGAGGGGGGCCCTAGTCAAAAGTTTGCTATGGGGCCCAGTCTTTCCTAGTTACGCCCCTGGACAGTATGATATAGTGACAGGTGCACTGATTAAACTAAACTATGTGTTACTCTAAATTGCTGCGTCATATAAGAGAAGTCATAGCTTCAGCACTGGCTTGTGTCCATTGTTAGGGCAGCATGAGTGTGCTAAAAGGTTCCTTTTAAAGGGGCTTTCCGGTCCCTAAAAATTGATGGCCTATCCTCAGGATAAGCCATCAATAGCTTATGGGTCGGTCCGAGCGCTGCTTCCCCTTCATTTCTACTTGCTCACTGTGAATCGTCGACACGGATGTAACGGTGATTCACAGTATTGCAGCACTCTCACAATGAAGTGAATGTGAGAAGGCTGCAATACCCTGAATTGCACTACATCTGTGTGGACGATTCTCAGAGAGCAAGTAGAAATAAAGTGGAAGCAGCGCTCGTACTAGCGCAGCACTCCCTTCAAAACAACTGATTGGCGGGGGTCCCGGTAGTTGGACCCCGACCCATCAGCTATTGATGGCCTATCCTGAGGATAGGGCATCAATTTTTAGGGGCTGGGAAACCCCTTTAAGTATTATATTCATTAAATCTGCAGAAAAAGGAATAAAGTCTATATATTTTTAAGTTAGAGTAGAGAAGGGCCCTGCCAAAAGAGTCTACCTTGTCGTAGTGGCAGGCTTCAAAATCTTTCAGCCAAATAAAACGTTATTTGTTATGTATCACACAAAGAGCATGATATAGTGCTGGACAGAGTACAGATAACAGGCGGTGCCACAGTAGGGGGGCCCAGACAATTTAGCTGTATGGGGCCCTGAAATTACTGATGGTGGCCCTGAGATGAGGTCCCTGTTACAGATTTTGCATGGTGGTCCAGGAGCTTGGAGTTAACCCTCTGAACCCATTTGGTCACAGTATAGCAGCCGAGCTGCGGTATACGGAGCCAACTGTTTCCGACACCGGCCACCATAACATCCGGTACCCAGAGGCAGCAGGAATAGGTGTCGGACCCCCACCGATCATATACTTATGACTTATCCTGTGGATATGTCATCAGAATAAAAAACGACAACCCCTTTGAAACCTGGAAATGATAGCAAAAAACAAAATTAAAAACTCAAAAGCTTTTTAAAAATGAGACAGAGAGGCAGGAGCCTTTCATACCATAGTTATCTCCATATTTTGACTTTAGCGCCAAAGAGGATGGGCTTAACTATTTGGCTTAGTTTTGTTTGGTCAGTTACAGTCAGATCTGTAGGGCAGTTTCTACAGGGGGAGACAAAATAGATGCCCCCAGAAAACAAAATTTGTAGAAAAAAACTAAAGACTTTTATATAAGTAGAACATAAGTTTCAGCTAAGCTCACACAATGCTGGGAGTCGTAGTCTTGGCACATCTGGATAGCCAATGGTTGGGGACTACTGCTTTAGAGTATCGGGACCTAGACAAGGATGCCCTGTTGCTTTTACACATTTTAAGATATATTCTTTATCATACACCACATACACCACATGCTACCATGCTATACATTTTCTTTTTTATCCCTTATTCATTATGAATATTCATCATCAGTAATATAAATCTTGTAGACACTGAATTGCTTAGGGAAAGTGTCAGGGACTGCGAGGGTTAAAAAATGGGAGTGAACATATTCAAATAATGGCCAGGACCAGGATTCGTGTGCAAGGGGTAAGAGGGGCATGGTAAAGGTGATGTAAGTGTGGGTCTTGGGGCAGAACGCCCCAAAACGTCACGTTTTTCACGTCCGAGTTTTCCCACGTTCGTGTGAATCTGACCTTATGTAGTAATTCCCATTATGAAATATCATACGATGGAGTTTTTCTCATTCTATAATCACATCAGCTTGAAATGTTCACCTCACTATAGGGGTTCTGCGTCTACAACCATGTGACTCCCTCAAGAATAACACAACTTCATTTCGCTCCATGTCTTCATCTCCTTATGGGCCGGAGAGAATGATATTATATTGTCTTGTGAGTTTTGCCCGGCAGCTGCATGAATAATGAGCTCAGTGTTCGGTTCCCAAATCCTTGTGCTGTGAAAAGGAGATTTTCAGTAAGGGTATGTGCACACGATGAGAGGCTTTTACGGCTGAAATGACAGACTCTTTTCAGGAGAAAACAGCTGCCTCGTTTCAGACGTAAATGCTCCTCCTCGCATTTTGCGAGGCTTCTCTGACAGCCGTAAATTTTGAGCTGCTCTTCATTGAGTTCAATGAAGAACGGCTCAAATTACGTCTGAAAGAAGTGTCCTGCACTTCCTTTGACGAGGCTGTATTTTTACGCGTCGTCGTTTGACAGCTGTCAAACGACGATGCGTAAATGACAGGTTGTCTGCACAGTACGTCGGCAAACCCATTCAAATTAATGGGCAGATGTTTGCCGACGTATTGTAGCCCTATTTTCAGACATAAAACGAGGCATAATACGCTTCGTTTACGTCTGAAAATAGGTCGTGTGAACCCAGCCTTCGATTTCGAGGCAATGTTACAAGGAAAAGGCAATACGCCGCTGCTCTATACCCCCTGCAACCTGGAAAAATGTGAAATAAGTTTTGAAACTTCATCGTGAAAATCCATTGGATCGCCAACCTATAAACGTGCTCCTGAACCTGTTTCCCGTAGTGAAAACTGCATTAAAAAGGACTCATCAGTGGTTACTAGAATTTCGCAAGAAATAACAATTCTGTAGAATCTTTTCTTAGAACTCTGCATTGTGCCGTTCCTCTGTTATTCCTCCGGAAAATGTATGAATAAACTGACAACTGGGTGTTACCATGCTCCTTGTCAATAGGGTGTGTCTCTACACTGCCTGATACAGGTAATTCAGACGTTGTGGATATCACAGCAGACTTGCTGCAGATTTCAGCCTTTCAAATGCAAATGCGGAGATCCGCAGTGAAATGTCCGCTTCTTCTCCGCAACATAATCTGCACGCTGCGGAGGGAAAATTCTGCACCGCAGCCTAAATTCTGCACAGTTATTTTCCGCAACGTCTGAACTAAGTTTCCTAAAAATGTATAGAAACAATTGTAAAAAACGGCCGCTGGAGAATTCCACTGTGGACTGTCCGCAGCGAAATTCCACAGAAATTCCGCCACGTGTGAATGTGCCCTTACACTTTCCCATTTTTCCTGCATCCAAGACATCAACTTCAAGAACTGAGTGTTAACTTACTGCATAATATGGGCTTGTCCACACACAACGGAATTGCTGCAGAAAATTTCTGCAGCAATTCGAGCTGTAAAGCGCAGACATTCCGCTGCGGCAAAAATGTACCATTTCCTGCGTTTTTTACGACAGAAAATGGTGCATATTTTGCAGCGTTTTTCACAATGTTAGGAGATGGAGACATCTCCTCTGAAAAACACAGCAATTCTGGACACTTTCCGCAGCAGCAATTGACATGCTGTGGTCCGAAAAATACGCACCGCAGGCCAAATTCTGCTCTGAATTTTTACGCAGCGTGTGGATGAGTTTTGTTATATATCATCCTCTATGTTGCTACTGTATTCTGCTGCGTTTTTTCCGTCCGAAATTCCATCCGGAAAAAAACGCTGCAATTCTGCAGCGTGTCGAAGAGCCCTATATCCCACCCCTTGTCAGACGCCATTGTAACCAGATCATTAATGTTATTCACTTTACCTGTCAGTGGTTATAATGTTATGGCTGATAGGTGTATATACAATATCTGTCCAATAATCCAGAAAGTTGATAATCCAGCATTCATCAGGTCCAATCATGTCGGTTAAATTCACTTTTTGCTGTCTTTTTCTCTATAAACTGAATATATAATTCATTATTAGATAATAACAAAGAAATAATTTGTGACAATTAAAAAAAACAACACAACAATGCTGACGTTCTTTTTAAAGACAAAATATATATATAGATAGATAGATAATATCTATCTGTTCTGCATTGTATTATGACTTGTTTGGCTACTTATCCCGGGGATCGACTAAGGCCCCATGCACACGACCGCAAAAATTGACCCATTCACTTTCATTGAACGCGGACACCTTTCTGTAGCGCTGCGGATGGTGTCCGTGCCGTAGAAATGTTCCGAAAATTATGGAACATGACCGTTCTTTTGCATTTTGCGGGCCGTGCTCCCATTCTTTGTATGGGAGCACGGCCCGAAAATGCGGGTGGCAGTCGGCGGCGGTCCGTGATTGCGGGCACGGTCGTGTGCATGGGGCCTTACTCTGAGAGAAAATTTACATCCTTTACACATTGATTTCCTGATCCCTCCAATGCTTTCTGTCATTACCTGAGATGAATGGTGATAAAATGTGTAAATCACTGGTATATAAAAAGGGGCACAACGGGCAGAGACTGGGATTTCTGCGCCTGGAAAGATATTGAAATAAAATGAGATTTATGTTGAGTCGCTGTAACATACATTACAATCTCAGCGTTCAATGAAAACCCAAATCTAACTGAATTCTGCAATATTACATTTTACTAAATAAAATAATCTGAATGTAAATATTCCCAAGTCAATACAAAAATAATATAAAGTCCATGAAGGTCCATTTATTGGGACCATAATATTACACCCACTAAACGGCTCCTGAAGGGCTGAACTGGGGGGACACACAAAAAAGATCTGTGTCTGCAATCTATAGGGGCCTTATGGATAGTGATTTAATGTGGTTGTATGGCTGGGTTCACACGACCTATTTTCAGACGTATTGGAGGCGTTTTACGCCTCGAATTACGTCTGAAAAAACGCCTCCAATACGTCGGCAAACATCTGCCCATTACTTTCAATGGGTCTTACGATGTACTGTGCCGACGACCTGTCATTTTACACGTCGCTGTCAAAAGACGGCTCGTAAAATTACAGCCTCGTCAAAAGAAGTGCAGGACGCTTCTAGGGACGTTTTTGGAGCCGTTTTCTCATAAACTCCAATGAAAACAGCTCCAAAAACGGCCGTAAAAAACGCAGCGAAAACGCCGCAAAAAACGCGAGTTGGGGTATGTGCACACGTAAACTGCATTTACGTCTGAGATTACAGAGCTGTTTTCAGGAGAAAACAGCTACGTAATTTCAGACGTAATTGCTTGTCCTCGCATTTTGCGAGGCGTCATTGATGGACGTAATTTAGAGCTGTTCTTAATTGAATTCAATGAAAAACGGTTCAAATTACGTCCAAAGAAGTGTCCTGCACTTCTTTGACGAGGCAGTCATTTTACGCGTCGTCGTTTGACAGCTGTCAAACGATGACGCGTAAATTACAGGTCGTCGGCACAGTACGTCGGCAAACCCATTCAAATGAATGGGCAGATGTTTGCCGACGTATTGGAGCCGTATTTTCAGGCGTAAATCGAGGCATAATAGGCCTCGTTTACGCCTGAATATAGGTCGTGTGAACCCAGCCTTGCTCAAAAAACAATTCTATTTAGAGGCAAATTTTTAGACACATTAGTGGGAAAGGTTTCGACTCACAGGTGACGTCTTCTATGATTGGAGTCGTTCCCTTTTCTTTTCTATCCGTCCTAAATCGCCATGAGGACTTCTTCCAGACAGAACTCAATACTGCCCCTAAAAACAATAGTGCCAGATAGTGACCCCAACAGTTATAATGGTAAAAATGTCCTGCAGAAGAGAAACTTGGCTCTTATATAATATACACAATTTACATTTCTTTTGTTTGAGAACAATCCTGAGTTTTATAGTGTTTTTTTCCCCCCCAAACAATCTGTAAAAATTTGCCAAATAACCAGCTTACATGATGTCACCATAACAGAAAATGAGTCAGAAAATGTCTGGAATAGCAGTTACCAAGATGCTAAAGAGGAATATCATGGGTAAGTATATTGTCAGCAACTTCAAATCCCATCTGGGAGAAACATATATTGTCATACCCCTAGAAGTTACTTATGACGATTTTTAGTTTTATGCTAATTTGTTCTAAATGGCTAACTGAGCGTTTTTTTAACTTTTGACCAAGTGGGCGTAGTAAAGACAAGTGTATGACGCTGACCAATCAGCGTCATACACTTCTCTTCATTCATGTCCAGCTATACTCACAGCACACAGGGTGATCTTGCGAGATCATGCTGTGCCGTCACTTACTCCCACAGTAACTTTACCGGAGTATCGGGAGAATAAGTGCGGTAAAGTCACTGTGGGAGTGATGGCACAGCGTGATCTTGCGAGATCACGCTGTGCTGGGAGTATAGCTGGATATGAATCAAGAGAAGTGTATGATTCTGATTGGTCAGCATCATACACTTCTCCTTACAACGCCCACTTGGTCAAAAGTAAACAAAATATTGGGCATTTAGAACAAGTTAGCATTTGTTTAGGATTAGGTAGGAGATAGGGCACTTATAAACTGGTGACAGAGCCTCTTTAAGCCGTGCTACAGTACGGGACAGTTGTCCTGCAGCGAGGCAGGGACTCCTAGCATCGTACATAAGTATGATGCTAGGAGCCCGGCTCCCTGCACTGTGTTCGGTCCGGGACTTGCGGCCGAAATACGTCCGTCAATTACGGACGTAATTAGTGTGTGTGCACATACCCTTAATATAAATGTCTGAAAACTTTGCCCCTCACACTATTGCAGCGTGCCCCAAAGCATTCCAGTATGTAATGTATGTAATTGTCTGATGAGGAATTGTCCATATATCATGCTAATAACTATGACTAACATGCTGCAAATACTCAATGTGCTGCAATTGTATTCTGTACTAGAAGACCCCATATACCAGGTATATAATGATGAGAGGGGATTATATAACACCAGATGTAGCAGGTGTCAATATACATAAGAAATACAGAGAGCAGGAGAGACAATGCCATGCCATTATGTAATAGGTAGTTATCCAATACCAGCATAATGACGGAGAACTATGTTGAAAAACTATAACTTAGAGCATGCTGAGAGTTGTAGTTCTACAACAGCTGCTGAGCCACAGGTTGGGGACCACTGGTTTAGACACGGGCTCTGCCTAATCATCAGAGGTTGTAAGAGAACATACCCTCCTAGGCTTCATCGTATTGTAGATATTTCCCAGCCACCAGGGGATTTCTTGCTTGTCCTGGTAAGAATGGAAATAAAAGTTGTCAAATATATCAAACTATTAGTTGTTTTAGGAAATAAAGCAATTACTATAGGAAGTCTGCACAGGGAACTCACTTGTTAACACATTGATTTGGCAGGATGGGAATCGTTAAAGGGGCGTCTCATTCCGTATTAAGGCATATGGATGTCATAGAGGGATATCCCGCTCTCGTGACAAAAAACCCTGAAATTCCGCCTTTGTTCTATGCGTTTTAAATTCACGCCGTTCACTGTGCGGTGTAAATAACATGTTACCTTTATTCTATGGGTCGGTACGATTACGATGATACCACAGAAGTCGAGATTTTTTTTATGTTTTACGACTTTTGCAGAATAAAAACTTTTCTGAACTAAAATTATTTATTTTTGCATCGTCGCTTTCCAAGAGCCGTCATTTTTCATTTTTCCGTCAATGCAGTAAAATTAGGGCTTGTTTTTTGCGGGACGAGGCGTAGTTTTGATTGCTACTGTTTTGGGGGTACATGGGACTTATGTCTTAACTTTTATTATGACTTTTTGGGGAGCAATGGAAAAAAATAGCAATTTCGCAATTGTTTTTTGCGGGTTTTTTTTCGGGTTTTTTTTCACGGTGTTCACCGTGCGTTTTAAATTACATGTTACCTTTATTATTTAGGTCTTTGCGGTCGGGGCAATATCATATCATATATGTGTACTTTTAAATATTTTTTACACTTTTACTGAACAAAACCACTTTTTATGGAAAAAAAATGTATATATTTTTTCAACTGCAATCTTTATTAATAATTTTTAACATCTAATTCTTTGGTAACTTAGTCTACCAAAGAATTATTCCCTCTCAGTGTAAGGCCTTATTCACACGAACATGTCCGTTTTGAGCGCGCAAAAAACGCTGCGTTTTGTGCGCGCGAAAGTTCAGTTTGACATCTGTATATGGTGCGAAGTTGTGTGATTTTCGCGCAGCCGGCATCATTATGACACTCTGTTTTTATGTTATGAAACAGTAAAGAAGGAGGGGCTTTTATGTTTCCCTTCACTTCTTTAACAACTGTAGCGCGAATCACGCGCGTCACCCGGAAGTGCTTCCGTGTGCCGTGCGCGATTTGCATGCACCCATTGACTTCAATAGGTGCGTGCTCCGCGAATCATGGGCAAGTATAGGACATGTCGCAAGTTTTACACAGCGGACACACGCTGCGTGAAAATCACTGACAGTCTGAATGTCCCCATACCCTAACATAGGTCCGTGCGACGCGCGGGATTTTCACGCGCGTATCACGGAGATAATATACGTTCGTGTGAATAAGGCCTAAATCTAACAGGCAATATATTAGGATGTGCCTCTGGCACGTCCTAATAGGTATACAGACAGGGCAGGCCTGGGGGCTTTTATTAGGCCCACGGCTGCCATGACACCCCATCGGAGTCCCGAAATTGCATTTGCGGGCCGCCGATGGGCGAGAGAGGGAGCTCTCTCCCACTGTAAACAAGTTAAATGTCGCAGTCGCTGTTGACCGCAGCATTCAACGAGTTAAACGGCCGCGATCAAGGTAAACTTTGATTGCTACCAATGGAGCAGGAGCCCGGCTCTCTAATGACAGCCGAGTACCCGCTCCAGCCTGCAGGACACCCGTGCAGGACTTAGACTAGGCTGCCATGAAAAGGCGTATTGGTGGTCACTAAGGGGCTAAAGATAAAAATCTTCACTAGTTGATAATTAATTAATATTTCCCCCTCAAATTAAAATATTGCCTTTAAATATAAGTTTTGAGTTGTCCTCTTGTGTGAAGTCACTTATCATTCTCATTATTAGCTCTAGCTCCTTCTACCGTGGGGCTTAGCCAACATTTCCCACTGCATACCTAAACAGTGCGATACATTGCAGACTTCCGTCACAGGTACTGTGTAATGTGAACAGGGTCTAACTTTCAATTAAGCATTACATCAAAGTGTATAGTTAAGGCTGTGTTCATACATTGCGGTCAGATCACGGTTTTTCCAGCGATTTTCACTACTCAACAAGAACACAGTGGTTTTGCAATGAAGCTGCATTTTTGCCATGGTGTCTTGGCAAAAACATGTGACATGACTGCAACGTGTGAACACAGCCTAAAAGGTCAAGGTAAAAAAATGAGAGTGGTCGTGTGAACATGTATTCAGACTACAGAATCCTGAAGAGACATCATGTAACGAGTACTAGCACATCCTAAATTATCATCAGGGAAAACAGTGAGTATTTAGACTTACCATCGCCATCCAGCTATAGTCCATTCATGATTGAGTTTCCAGGATTATTCTTTTATGTTGGTGGTGACGGAGGTTCTCGGTGGTGATGGGACAGGAGTTTCCATTTCTCTCAGACTTTCAGAGCTGCAGGCGGTGTTGTGAAGACATAATGATGGATGTTTTTGGACATTACTAGTTTGATGGGAATCTCCATTTGTAGGCAATGATCTCGATGTGATGATGAGATTGTGTAAAGTCGTCCAACTCTGGGGGTGGATTTTTCATGCCTTGGGGCCAGTGTTTTTTCTACAGTGGAGACATCTGGAGGCAGAAATCTGATGAAGTCGGTGACTTAGAGACCAAATCCAGGATTCCTCAAAGTCAATTATGGTTGAGTAGGGATCGGTCTCCTATGTCGAGAATTGTTTTTCTCCATTTCCTCATTTTTATTAATCAGTTCATTCTGTGATTTGGCAATGGTCTCCTGATTGGAGCAATTCCTTTTTTAGAGTCCACAATTTCTACTACATTGTCCTAGTTGCGTCCTTAACAGATGCTTCATGAACTCCTCAGTCAGCAGAGGATTCAGGGATAAAGTCTACTCCATCAGCTGGAATACTGTGAGAGGGAAAGGATGCCTCTTCTATCCTATTAGATGTAGTTATCCCAGTAGTGAGGCCCAGAGTAGAGTAAATTACTAGAGTAAGTTGTCCCAGGGATAGGCATGGGCCCTTCAAGAGTCAGAACACCAATATAGGACATTTCCATCTCTCATTGATCAGAGGAAGAGGCAGCAAGTGTTATGACCAGCGGGTTGTGGACCCACTGTGCTACTCCACCGGTTTGGCTTAGGGCCACCTCTAAGGGCGTTGTCTAAGTAGCCACCCGTTCTTCACCCTTTAACCCCCGTACGGGGATCTGGACTTCGCTGCGGGAAGACTACCAGGTCGCTACCTCTTGAGGTGGTCCCGGTGTGAGTAGCGGCTGGCCCAGCAGACCAGAATACAACGGTGAAGCACACCGAGGGTACAAGCACTGGCAGATGATACTTGGCAGATGGGTGAGGATCAGAAGACAGTTTGTGATAGGCAAGCAGGGATGAGGGAGTCTCCTACATCAGATAACACACTGTCAGAGGAAGAGGAGGTCTCTAACAAAGTCCCCAGTCGAGAATTATCAGTAAGTCTGGCAGGACTGCCTTTGCATTTAGACTTGATGATATAGCAGGATTCTGCGTGGCATAGTGGGAGTAGTAGTGCAGTGCTGATACCTCCACAAGGCCATCAAGTATAATGTACATCAGAGCAAAAGGTAAAATCTGCATAATTCTTAAAAACCACCAGGTACCACTCTCAACATTGGTTTTGACATCACCCAGCACATGTGGAGGATAATGGCAGTAGTGACCGGCCCACTTAAAGGGGTTTTCTATCTTCCCAACGTTTTTTTTCAAAACTCTCACAACATTTATAAACATTACCCATTACTGCCCTATAGCGTTGCAGAGGGAACATCTTATGATATATCTATATATATACATATAGAAAGCTTCAGTGTCCATTAGTGCCTGCCCGGGGAAGCGGTGCAGGAGTGTGAAGACAATGCCCACCCTGTCCTGTCCCGACAGACGAGAAATCTATTGCCTGAATAGACAGCACTGACCGGCTGGAAGGACACTGCGCACGCTGGTCCTGTAATAAGGGAACTACTACAGGACGTATACTATGGAATCCTGTTGCATGAAGGAGTAAAATGGGGGGGGGGGGGATAGGGGGAGAATTTTGCAGAACGCTGAATTATTTAAAAATCAAGTCAATCACATTATTAATTATTATTATATTATTTTTTAGGAATACCCCTTTAATCAAATAACCTCCCATTGGCCTTGGGATTGATTTATCCCTTCACCCCTTATCAGCAAGACATGGCGGCTCCAATTAAGCAGGATTGAATCATCCAAGGCAAGGGACCAAAGAGGATAATCGCCTTATTTACCCGTGTGCTAGAAGGAGACTCTGGGAACATACAAAGGGGACACCAGGGAGTAGTGGAGAGTTCTGGTGTGGGACTTGGAGTCTGGTTTAGGGATTACGACCTGAAGCAGGTTCCATAGTGTAATGGTTAGCACTCTGGATCTCGGCCAGACTGTCCATCAGCAGCATCAGCAGGAGGGAACGAAGGATAATCAGGGCGGGCCAACCTTGAAAATCAGGGGACACTGAAAGTACCAGTGTGCTAGGAGGACCCTTGGTAACATACAAAGGGGACACCAGGCAGTAGTGGGGAGTTCTAGTGTGAGACTTGGAGTCTGGTTTAGGGGTTACGACCTGAAAAGGTTCCATAGTGTAATGGTTAGCACTCTGTGAGAGAACGGAGGATCATCAGTGCAGGCCTGCCTTAAAAGCAGAGGGGCACTAAATGTATGTACTGGGGATCACCCTGAGAAGCAGCACGCCAATGACGCTCGTGGAGCCTGGAGCCCATTCTGAGGCAAAAGAGCACTGCCTTCCCCCGGGATCATCCCAATGATGCAATAAATGTTATGGAGTGCTCCACTCGGGTCCTACATCTGCAGACAACAAGGTACCAAATCGTCAGACAGAAGAATAGTCGCTGGTCAAGCAAAGGTCAGGGCAGGCAGCAAACAAGCGTAGTCGATGAACAGGCCGGGGTCAGGGCAGGCAGCAAACAAGAAGAGTCAAAAAAACAGGCATAGGTCAGGGCAGGCGGCAGTCAGAAAGAGTAGTCCAATAAACAAGCCAATGTCAAAACCAGAAAATCAATCATTTGAAATTGCAGCTAGTGCCCTGATGTTACTGGCACGCTGCAGGAGACTCCACCACTAGATCTTTTTGCAGCGAAATGAAATTTCCCCGTGGAACTCCTTCTCCGGATAGATGGTATCTCTGGAGAAGGTGTACCGCACATAGTCTCCCTCATCGCTGACATAGCACCTGCAATCATCCGCCAATGGCGTGTTCAGCATGGCTCTCAGCATCCTGCGTGACGCACCACCCATAGTGTCCCATAGTGGGGTCTCATGCACCTGTCTGGCAGTCACTTTAATGCGCGGTGGTAAGGCATAAGGTGCACTGCGGACCCTGGATTTTCGAGCCACTACTGGTGACCCC